>NW_026057577.1:22250596-22364718 GCF_023721935.1 Panthera uncia | reverse complement strand
AAAAAAAAAAATGTTGCATTTGAGTATTACGTATGCTAGAGAATTTAAGCTATCTTCCACACTGCAAACTCAGGGTGATAGTTCATACTGGAAAGTCCATTAAGTATACTTTATATGCTTGCTAATGCTCTAAACTCTGTCTTTTCTCATTTTGCCTCATTCCTTTGGCCCAGTAGAATTGATGTTATCAACCCAAAGTTGAAATGTAAGTGAATCTTAATGGGCTGAAGGCATCCTTGGATGAATTGAAAAAGCATTTAATCCTGTTACTCTCTGTTGTTTTTATTTAATTTGCTATGAGATTTTGTTTTGTTTTGTTTTGTTTTTTTTTGTTCTCCTCCTGTACCAGAGAGGGCTTAATTGCATTTACTCTCAGTGTTTATATAAATGAGATTGGTGAGTTTGATAGATTACAGTTTCTTTTTAAAGACCATCTGTGAAAGGAGTAATCTGTTTATGAAAATAGTAAACCTGTGAATTCATTGGATTGTTGTGCTCTCCAATATAGCTGAAATTGTATATGTTAATGGCCTCTACATGTACATGAAATGGCAGGTCATTATGCCCATACCAGCCAGCGAGGTTTTTAATTTGCTAGCATCCAAAATTATATTTTGTGGGCGTTGCTGAAAGAAAATGAATTTAACTTTTTCTGACTCTGGCACATGTGATTTTTCTGGGCTTTGGGTAGTCCAGACTGTTCCGTCTGCCATTTTGTCTTGCAGCCTCTGAATTCCGTGATGGGGTTTCCATTTAATCAAGCCTTAGGAGAACTAAATGAAAAGCAGTAATGTTTGTCACATTTAGGATCAGAACTCATATTTGCATTGAACTTAGTTTATGCAAAAAATTCCTGTGCCCATTTAAGGTCCTAAAGAAATCTGAGGTTGCTGAATATGATAGACTTTGTTTTAATTAATTTCCATTTTCTGTCCCACCCTATGTTACTTGAAATAACCAAGCCTTGGTGCCTACGTAGTTACATATCTAATTGAGGACGACAAATAATAACACAGAAATTCCACAATCTGTCATTCTCTTTTTTTAAAACTAGTAAAATTGACAGTATGAAGATATACATACATATCTTACAACATCTTTCATTGGGTTTCTAATACTCTATGAGGTTGTGTAGAGGCTATTAACTTGCCTGGATTACTATAGATAAGTGTGATAGCCTTTTGGAACTCACGGCTATTACTTTGCAGTCAGCTTTAAAAAAAAAAGCTTCTCCGAGCTTTTAATCATTGTGCATTTTTCAAATTGAAAAATCATTATTTCTTGATTAAAGCAAATTCCCTTGTAGTTTCCAATAGGCAATATTTTTGTAAATCTCTAGACTGGCCTCTCTGTATTTGAAGAAAGGAATTTTCATTCATTTATAAATACTCGGCTATTTAGACTATTACCACTGACTGGCCTTCTCTCAAATTTGGGGGGCCTCAATGTACTTTAAACAAACATTTCTAGAAATGGAGTGAAGTCTGTAATGGTTTCTTTTGCCGCTCACAGATGTTGATGAATGCACATCAAATCCCTGCACTAATGGAGATTGTGTTAACACACCTGGATCCTATTATTGTAAATGTCATGCTGGATTCCAGAGGACTCCTACTAAGCAAGCATGCATTGGTAAGGCAGTTTGCTTTCACATGTGAAAATGTTCCATGAAATATAGTGACCCAGGCTGTTGAGGTTAAAAGTAAATTTATATTAAAATAAGACATGGAATGAAGTAGGTGCTGTTACATTACTACAGGTTTATTTTATGCTCCCCTCAGAAGTGCTTCCTTTAAACATAAACAGTATTTGCATATATAATCCTCGCAAAATGCTATCTGGCTTTGCAAAATTCAGTTTCTCTCCCTTCCCTAGATCACAACTTCCTTTCTCAAAATAACATCAGTAGCCTTACTGCTGTCTGAATAATGGAGCTCAAGATTTATAGTTGTTCTCAACTACTGTCTCCTTTGATGCTCACACATAGTCCGATACGAAGTCAGGCCTTGTCTTGAATCACAGTTTTGTTGGTACACTCAGTACCCTCTTCCAAACTGATTCATCTCAGAATTCTTTTAGCAGATGACTCTGCTTGTCTTCTTTTTCATTTCCTCTTCATCCACGAGTAGTTGCTCAGATAAGCTTACCTGGCAGGTTGCATCATTTTGCTCTTAACCCAGATAGTTTGACGGTCCTGTCTTCCTAGTCAACAGTCTGCTCTGAATTTGGGGGTCTTTGACCATTGTGTCCAAAAGAGCTACACCAGCCATTCCACTGCACTGCCCACCCGCACCTAGCTTCCCTCCACACACCAACCCATTTTCCTCTTTCTTTCCCTCTTCACCTACAGTTAAGTCAAGACTGTAAAAAAAAAAAAAAAAAAAACAAACAAAAAACTTGTGAGAGATGGAAATTTTGCTGAAGAAGCAACACGATCTTTGGTATAATGTGTAAGACACAGACTGGATACTGAACATCACATTTATTACATTACTGTTTTTATCTGTGGTTACTGTAAAAGAGTAATGTTTGGCCATTCTTCATTATCACAGATATTGATGAATGCATCCAGAATGGGGTCCTTTGTAAAAACGGTCGATGTGTGAACACAGATGGAAGTTTCCAGTGCATTTGCAATGCCGGCTTTGAATTAACTACAGATGGAAAAAACTGTGTTGGTATGGAAACTGCCTGCTTCTTTGCAAAAGATTCTTAAGGGATATACATTTTTATTTAGAACCATATATGCTGTTTCCATATAAGCTCACACAACACACATGTGAGAATTCTTCAGATGACTTAGGTAAAATATAAATGCATTTAGAATTAGACCCTTAAAGTCAAAGGAAAGATTTTTTGGAAATGTTATAACAATGAATAATGTACTGCTTCTGGGAATTTTCTGTGAGGTATATGTTTGATTAAAAGTAACAGTTTTTCTTCTGCCGTAGGTAATTATTAGTACCTACGGTATTTCACATTTTGCCATTACAATACTCAGAGGTTAGCAAAGGTCTCCCCTGACCTCCAATCTGGGGGAATGTAAAACCTTTTGGCATATGTGATAATCCGATCTCTAAATTTGACGTCCTGGCAATGTCTGGCAATGCAGTAGGTATCAGTACCTCACACAAATAATCTGTTCACACAGCAACTGGTGATAGTTCACCCAATGATGAAAGTCCAGTTCATTTCACTTGTACCCCTGAAGTCATATTAACATTTTTGCTAATCAAAGTAAAAACCCTTCTCAGGTGGTTTGAATAACAACTAAGCACAACATTTACTTAATTCTTTCCTTCTTGTCCCTTACGCTAAAGACCCTTCATGTTCTCCACATTATTTGCTCTCACTTGGTAGACATTCAGATTAGGAAAAAAAAAATCAGTGAGCACATAGCTTTTTTTTTTTTTTTTTTTAATTTTTTTTTTCAACGTTTTTTATTTATTTTTGGGACAGAGAGAGACAGAGCATGAACGGGGGAGGGGCAGAGAGAGAGGGAGACACAGAATCGGAAACAGGCTCCAGGCTCCGAGCCATCAGCCCAGAGCCCGACGCGGGGCTCGAACTCACGGACCGCGAGATCGTGACCTGGCTGAAGTCGGACGCTTAACCGACTGCGCCACCCAGGCGCCCCAGCACATAGCTTATTTATGTAGTAGAATGTGATTGGCAATTATTAATGGAAGGAGTGGGAGCCAGCTCCCCCAAGGCCAGTGGCGTCAGTGACTCTGCTCTTCTCCTGCAGATCATGATGAATGCACGACTACCAACATGTGTTTGAATGGCATGTGCATTAATGAAGATGGTAGCTTCAAGTGCATCTGCAAACCAGGATTTGTCTTGGCTCCAAATGGGCGTTATTGTACTGGTATGTATGGCTCTGAGATAGGGAAGTTACCATGATTGAAACCATCTTTTTTGTTTGAATGAATCATGCAAGAATTACTCCAGTTTCTTCATGCGGATTTCATATTATTCACGTCTGCTGCTAATTCAGCGAGGCAGGTGTCTAAAGCTTCCTAGAAAAACACACATTGTGGTCTAGGAACAGTGATATCTTTACAAAAATAATAATGGTATGGGAAAAATTAAGGGAATGACAGACCGGTTCTAGCAAGTCTGGAAGAGACAATGTAGAAATAATTTCTCTGTATCCCATGCCTAAACAAAAAAGAGGAAGAAAGAAATCTTGAGAGGTTTTCATTTTTGTGTACTAAAACCAGTCATTCGTTACTCATTTTGTATTACGTATTTTCCACAAACTAATCTACAGATCGTGACTATATCATTATCTAAAAATCTTACATCGACGTAGTGAAGAAATAATTTGACTGTTCCTATCAATTTTGTTTATCAAGCCATTTTGAAAGCTAAGCTCCAGTGATAACTTTAGTAAGCAAAGAAGTGCTTCATGGAAATAAATAAGACTATATTAGGTTTCTATTCACAATATGAATTTAGTAAGATGGAATAAATTTTGCAGTTTTTTTTTCAGTTTTCTCCTTTTAGATGAAATCAACTTTTGAATTCTTTCTGCATTCCATTACATGCTTACCTGAATACCAAATAATTTCAGCAAAATTCCAGGGAGTGTTGAGGGAGATAATTCAAGACTGATTCTTGTATTTTTGAATAAAAAATAGCTTCTGGACTATTCAAGAAAGGGGAGTACATTATTCAGTAGAAAGATTGTAGCTCTGCTGTTTCAAATCAAGACCGAGATGTCAGCTCAAGGTTGGTTGAATTGGATTTAACACAGGATTTGAGTTTAGTATTATTGCAGGGTGTAACATTACATTACAGCATGTAACTTTTAGTATTTCCTCAGAAACTTACATGCACATATAAATATGACCTAAATCTCAGCAGTTTTTGCTGTCTTGCAATTTTTTAAATTTATTTTCTTATTAGAGATAGTGCCATCTGCAAATTAAAATGTTCATCATTTGGCGACCCTGTGTTTTGAAGGCTGTTTCATCTTTCAGGGAAGCCATTGATTGTTGGGTTACATGTGATAAACTTGAGCAGATTGAAAATTAAGAGATGCTCCATATTTTGTTATTATGACTTGATCAAGTTAATATTAAAAAGGCATCTCTCTTTAGTTTGAATTTTATATGTGTGTAAATAAAAGTACCTGGGTGGCCCAGTCAGTTAAGCATCTGATTTTTGATGTCGGCTCAGGTCATGATCTCATGGTTCGTGAGATTGAGCCCTGCACTCTGAGCACAGAGCTTGCTTGGGATTCTCACTCTCCCTGTATCTGCTTCTCTCCCCACCCCCCTCAAAATAAATAAACTTTTTAAAAAATAAGATAATTACAAACATTTACTTTAATTTTAAGAATTTGTTTTACTTAACTTGAATTAAATATCATTTAATAGTTAACAGAATTGGCATATAAATAAAGAAAAATGAGTGTGTAAGGCTCTTTTTTTTCCTAATGGATAAAGTGAGGCAACTTTGAGTCAGTATTTCTGAAAATGCATTTGAAAGAGTTGCATTTAGACCTGAGATTTGTTATCACATCTATGTGTCCTTCCATAAATTATAAAATGGAAAACAGAAGGTTGTTAGTCTAGAGTGATGACAACAGGCATACTCTGGAATAAGGTTAAGTTTACCCAGTAATGGCCTGAGTTGTGTTTCCCCCTGGACAGATGTTGACGAATGCCAGACCCCAGGAATCTGCATGAATGGGCACTGCATCAACAATGAAGGGTCCTTCCGCTGTGACTGTCCCCCAGGCCTGGCTGTGGGCGTGGATGGACGCGTGTGTGTTGGTAAGTGAATCATTCTCCAGTGTCCAAATGGTCTTTGAAAATCGGACAAAAATATATCCATACAGTGGAAAAGTATTCAGCCATAAAAAGGTAGGAAGTACTGCTAAATGCAGAAGTATGGATGCCCCTTGAAAACATGATGCTGAGTGAAAGGAACCGCTCACAAAAGCCCAGATAGTGTATGATTCCCTTCATATGAAATGTCTGAAGCAGGCAAATCTATAGAGACGAAGCAGATTCATGTTACTTAGAACAGAGAGGGTGGGGATGCCAGGATAAGGGGGTGGTAACTAAAGGCATTTTTAAGGTGGTGAAATGTTCTAAAATCAGTTGTAGTGATGGTTATATATATATATATATATATCTTTATATCTGTATATATATCTGTATCTATATATATCTGTGACTATGCAAAACAAACAAACAAAACTATTGTACTCTTTAAACGGGTTAATTCTTAGGTATGTGAATTATACCTCAGTAAAGTGGCTTAAAAAATGTACAGGGAGTCCACCTAGCTCCTTGCGGAAGGCTCTGATGAGATGCAAGTAAAAATAAAAAAAAAAAAACACTGTCTCTTGATTTCGGTTCAAGTCATGATCTTATGGTTCATGAAATTGAGCCCCCCATTGGACTCTGTGCTGACAGTGTGGAGCCTGCTTGGGATTCTCTCTCTCCTTCTCTATCTAGCCCCACGTGACTGTCTGTCTGTCTCTCTCAAAATAAATAAATATATATTTTTTTAAATGCAGGAGAAGAAAAAAGGAGATCATCCTTAAAAAATAAAAAGAAATCATCCTTAAATCAGGATCCTTGATAATGTTAGCTGACTCTTTAAGTACAATGGATTTAGATGTTGTAATTCATAACAACTAAGATGAAAGGGGGATTATGGTTATATTTAAATAAGCCCTGTTTATTTAATATATTTAAATAAGCTCAAACACAATTTAAAATGTAAATAACTTCTCCCTTAGAACTTAGACTTCTGTCAAAAGGTGAAATATTTTTACATAGTTATTCCTCATCGCTATGCAGCTAACTATAGAAACAAGGGCAGAATATGAGAGAGAATAGGTATTTTATTCTAAACCATGCCAAATTACTTTGCTTTTTAAAGGGGTACTTTTGCCAAATGGGTTCCATGCAAATCAGAGTTACAGGCATCAATTTTAAAGAGGCAGGCAAATCAAAAATGTGATTGACATTTCAGACCATATGGCATTTCAACCATATGTCCTAAAGATAACAATAGCAGAGTGAGGTCATTGTAAAAATACACTTAATGTGGTTTTCTCTCCAGCAGGCTTTCCTGAGACCCCTAGGGGGCATTAGCCATTGTGCACCTGCTGTTTCTCAGGTGACTCTGTAGAAAGCAGACACCCTTATTGGTTTAGGAGTGTAGATGACAGAAATGAAATTCTTTCTTAGACATAGGTGATAATACTTTTACTCTTCCCTATGGGAATCAAAACCTTTGGATCCCGAAAAGTGGGGGAGAAAAGAAGCAACAGCAGATGGAAATAATCTGTCCACTTAAGTTCATCTACTGTCTCCAATTTAGGATTTATTTCAGCTTACAAGATTGTCAGCACTTCACTCAGGGATATTTTAAATACAGCAGCCAGAAGAATGTAGCTCCTTCTTGCTTCAGGAAGCTAAAATATTTTCAGTTGCTTTAATATACTTAGTTGCCCTTTTCCTTTACCAGAATGATTCTGTTGAAATGTATGATGAGTACAAAACCAGTTTTGGAGGAAGATACTATTTTTCCTTTAAGCAACCATCGTATAAATAGCAATGAGGAATTCAGTGTCCAAACACAAATCATCATGCATTTTTGCCACATACGGAAAAGGCATCAGACATTGTTGCACAGACTCCAGGTTTTCACAACTGTGGTCGTTTAAACTTTTTAAAATAAAAACACCATTTGTTCTGGGTATAAAATTATATATTGTCGTTCCTGTCACCTGCTAGACCTTCTTTCTTGGTCTCTTCTGCCTTTAGTGATGCTTTTGAGATGCATTGATTGTTGAAGTTAGGAATGAATCACTACTATTAATTATTAATTACTTATCAATTATATATTTTTCTTCAGTTTGTTTTCTTAGACATTGAGACGTGGGTTTTTATTTTCAAAAAATTAAACTATTATTGTAATTGGTATGTTGAAGAAGCATGGCTCACAGACAGGACATAAACAAAAGACAACTATATTTTGGTCTCTTGCATCCCTCTAAAAAGTATCTTTAAATTTATTCAGTAGAAACCACTCACCCAGTAAGTAAGGAAGAGAACTCAGGCAACCCTATAACTTTACTATTCATAAATAGCAAAACTTTATGTGACTACTTTAGGTAATGAAAACAATGTTAAGTATAGAAATTAGAATGCCCAGAGATAATATTCTGAACCTGACTTGAAGTTACAATTTCCCTTGCAAGCTCAGACCTTCATCAGCAAGAAGCTTTCTGACTCTACAAGGGTCAAAGTGCAGGAGGAGGGAAGAAGCAGGAGCACTGGTGACCGTTTCAGGATTGCTTCAAGGTTTCTCAGCTTCCCAGATGTTTAAAGCCACCCCTTGATTTCATAGTTCCTTCAGAGGCATTTGGCTGCCCTTACTGAGAGGCAGACACTGCATTTTCTTCCTGGGGGCTTTACTCATCTGCCTTCTGGTCTTTGAGCAGTCTGTTTCAGATAGGCTCTGTCTGAGGGTGTCTCATCACCTCTCCATGCCGTTGTGTTAGGACACCTCTTAACGTGGCCCACGTCTAGTCCGTATGACCTGCCATCCTTTTGCCATGTTAACCTCATTATGGAGGTGGATCTCACTCACCTCCCTCCATTATCCCTCCCATAGGAAGAGCAGCCACTCACTTTTGCCTCTAGGTATGCCAGGCAGAGGCAGGCATGAAACTCTCCCCCTGCTCCCTGTGAAGTTCTTCTCTTTGGACCAGTGGTGAGAATGGTAGTCCCCCAACTCATAATCCAGCTCTTGCAAAACACTCCTCCTCAAAAAATACTCTTCTTAATTGCTGCTCTTTAAAACTATGTCTTCGATAATTGGGAGGGTTTTCATGACCTGGCAACTATTTTCCATGTCCACTTCCTTCAGGGTGTAGTCTCAGAATTCACCTTGTTATTTGATATTTATATTATAATATAAATTGGGATTTTGGCTTCCATTTCCTATCCAACATCCTCCTACATGAGCTTAAGAGTATTTCAACATCAGTTAATTTTCTTTATCCTAGTTGTATTCCTTACTAGCTCTTTGGCCATAGGTAGGATACATCATCTCTCTCTGCCTCTTTTTCTCATTAGTTTTTTGAAAATTAAGTAAAATAATATGAGATTTTTTGTGTAAAGCTTTGAATGGTGTCTGGTATCTAACACATACCCAGCAAGTTAGCTATTAGTTATTCTTGTTCTGTTAGAATCATGGCATCACACCTAGGGTATTGTCTTAGAGTTGCTACTTTAAGCAGTAAAGAAAAGCTGACAGTAAAAAAAGAAGCATAAAATAGAATGAGCATTTTGCATCCATACTTTACCACTGGTGTGTAGAATCTGAGCAACTTGTTTAAAAATTCCACTTTTTAAGTAAGAAAAGTCATGGAGAAAATTGATAACATGGAAAAGATGCAGGTCAGGAGTATTCAGTTCCAATCCCTCTCCAGAACATGTATATGAGCACATCTGATATGAGCACATCTGATATGAGCACATCTGATGGTGCTGCTGGTCCTGATGCCTCTTATCCTGTCCACCTGTAAGCAGTGTCTCAGTTATATGTGAAGAGTATATGCACTATGGTTCTGGTCTGAAACCTTTAACAGGAAAAGGTTGACTGTCCTTATTAAAAATAGAAGAGAGAAATAAGGAAGTCACCATATTCTTTGAGTATTTCCTGTGTGTCTTACACACTGTGCCTACTGCTTAACAAACAAGTCTCATTTATTATATAAACTCTATCCTTATTTAATGGGTGACGGGTGTGTTAAGTATTTTAAGTAAGCTCTTTCCCATAGAGACCAGACCCTAGGACAGTTCATGTCCCTAAAACCTACACATATGTTATGTTACTTTCCTTTTCATGGACCTTCTGGTATTGGGTATTCTATACAACTAAGTTAATCTGTAACCCAGGCCACTACATAATGTGTCTGACTCTTCCTGCATGTACCATAGGCTTTTTATCGACTTCCTTCTAGAAATTGTGAAAGGATTATATTCTCAACATGAAAACAGTAATGAAATTGACCATTCTGTGATGCCTTCTGAGATAACAGATGTCATTATCACAAAAATCGTATTCAACTCACAAAATCCTATTGGAAATGATGCACTGTGTTGTATTTGTGCATACTTGTCTTGGAATGGAGCCCTGCTCTGTTATGTTACTCTGAGCTGGCTTTGCCAGACCCCATCTCATCAGAAGCAGAAGGGGCAGCATATCTTGTCTGTAGGGTTGTTGTGGTGAATCTCATGTCTTCTTCCATGTGAGTGTTCACCCATCTCATTGTCTAGTGCAGCCATAAAGCTTATCGTTTTAATGGGAAACATCACCAAATCTTAAGCAGCAGGTGACTCAGGTTGCTTTGTGTTATAATAAGCAGATAAAACTATTTCCAACAAGTTGGGAATAACTATGCCAGTGTCTGGTTTACACACTATACAGCTTCTCTGGCCTCTCTGGTGAGCTGAGTTTTTTTATAGTTCACCACTGAGCGTCTGACAAAACGGTAGCATATTGTATGAAGCATCAGAGTGAGGGCGTAAGCTGGGTATGCTTCTTTGGGACATAGCATGATGTAGAGGAAAGAGGAAGGACTTTGGAAGTCGCGCAGCCTGAGTATGAATTCCAGCATGAGCAGTGGGTGGTGTAGGACTTGGAGCTGCTCAAGTAATCCTTCAGAACCTTGCCTTCCTCACTATAAAACGTGGATAATGATCGCTGTCCTGTGGAGTTGTCGATCAGAATGTTCAGTGAGATCATGTCTGCAAAGCAACAAACCCAATACTGAGGACACATAGCAGTGGCCATTTTTTTTTTTTTTAATAACTGGGTTTTTTGAGAGTCTGAGATTAAAACATAACCACAGTAGTAAACTGGGGGTTGACAAGAAAGGCCTCCTAATTCAGAAAGTTGAAGTAAGAAATTTCACAGCCAGGCACTTCATTGTTCCTAAGCACTTGCAAAATAGAAATAGCACGTGTCATTTTGAGGATAGCATAGCCAGTGATTAGAGCTCAAAGTCATGTTTATAAATGATGGCATTATTCCTGCTTCACGAAAGGCCTGTGGGCTCAAGTGTGATAATGAATGCTTGCATGGTGCGTAAAACTTTGTGTAGAAAAAAAAAAAAAGAATTGTTGACATTACAAGCATGCATTTATTCATTTCTGAGCACCGTTAAATGCTAAAGATACAAAGAAAAAGAAAAGAGGCAGATGCCCTTTAAAGGCTTCCCATCCAATAGCCCCTTAGGTTCATAGAAACCCTCAGTTTTGAAATCTCTTTCTTTCACCATCTCCAGTTGTCACTCCACTTCCTCCTGCAGATACTCACATGCGCAGTACGTGCTACGGCGGGATCAAGAAGGGAGCTTGTGTCCGTCCTTTCCCCGGTGCAGTGACCAAGTCAGAATGCTGCTGTGCCAATCCAGACTACGGTTTTGGAGAGCCCTGCCAACCCTGCCCTGCGAAAAACTCAGGTAGTCCTGTTTGCCTGTGTCACGTCTGATAAAGAATCTAGAAAGGTAGCGTTAGATATTTGGCCAAAGAGTACATCAGCTCTCAAGTGTTCTGTCGTTATTTTCAGTTGAAGACCTCCAAGTCTTTGTTGGTATGTGAGGCATAGAATGAGGAAATGTGTCCTGTATTATTATCTATGATCCCCGCACAGAGAGTACACACAGGGGGTAGAGGAATGTGTTTGTTGACCCAATTATGGATGTTATAACATGTTTATTATATGGATACCTTACTCCTCAGTGTTTTTGATATTTAATATCATTGTGAAGATGAACAGCATAAAATCCACTTGTCACTTTCAAGGTTATAGTGAATTCACGAGAGCCTGATTTTCTTTATTTTTAATCTAGCCACAGCATGGTCTTGGGCTGTAATCTAAGTGAGTAATAATCATTTACTAATTTTTTCACAGATAGAGTCACATTACATGGCCTAATTCTTTGACTATTTTCTGACTCTTCTTTATTAATATTTTTACATAATCTGTACTGAATTTATGTAAGTATAGTAGGGACTCAAAAATAAACACAACCTCTTTTTTTCTTTAAAGTTGAGAATAGTTGAGAGTGTAGTCAGGCAAAAGTATAAACTACAGTTTAATGTGATTGATGCCTTGTGAGGGACATAGGGATGCCCGTGTGGCTCACTCGGTTAAGTGTCCAGCTCTTGATTTTGGCTCAGGGCTTGATCTTGCGTTTCATGAGATTGAGCCCAGCATCAATCAGGCTCTGAGCTGACAGGGTGGAACTGGCTTGGGATTGCCTCTCTCTCTCTCCCTCTCCCTCTCTTTCTCTCTCTCTCTTTCAAAATAAATAAACATTTTTTAAAAAGCAGGACATAAACAGGGAACTGGGAGAGCACACAGGAAAGAGAAGTTATTGGTCTGGAGAAGCTGGGAAGGACTTCATAGGGCTGGGGGTGGGTATCTGCTTAGTTTCATCTTGAAAAAAGGAATAAGAACATTGCAGGTAGGAGATGGAAGAAATGCATTCCAACCAAGGGAAATGGCTTGTAATTGTGTTGAAAATCTTCAAGGGATTGTTCAAATCTCAGCAAAGCATTAGCCTTCCTCTGGAATGAACTGAGCAGGACATTTTTTAAAAAGAAGAGTTAAGGTAGGAAATCTTGCCCTAAAAGTGTTTAAGTCAGTTATGCATACTATGAAAGATGTACAAAAATTGGTAACAAGGCTAGATGAAAAGGTGAGTGAGCTAATAAAATCTGGCATCTAGAAACAGTTGTGACTATAAATAGGAATGTAGGATACAATAAAGATAACGTTTAGGTTGGTGAGGAAAGATTGAACTAAGTAATGAATATTGTTGAAAAATAATAGAAAAAGTATGAAGTTAGCTCCCTGCATTAAACCTTACAAAATAACCTTCTTATAGAATATATAAACTATTTGTAATCTTGTGATAGTAAAGGACTAGCAAGAACAGAAACCAAAGACTAAAATACACATGTAAATTGGAAAAATATTTTGCTTAATTTATAAGGAATTTACACGAATTGGTGAGGAAAGTTGAAATCCTCCGTAGAAAAAAGTGCATTGTATGCGAACAAGATTTCACAAAATGCAAATAGCTACATGAAAGGATGTGCTACAATGAAAATTAAAATAAGACGTCGTTTTTGTTCATTAGCTTGGTAAAGTGTCGATGATTGCTTTTTTCCATATGGGTACTCTCTTCTGCTGATGGAAGGTTAGCCTGGGACATGTAGGGAGAGGAGGAGTATCAGAAGCCTTAAAAAGAGTCATAAATGCTGAGCAGTTTGACTTCCAAGAGATTAACATACTGATACAATTGAATTTCCTATTATTTATGATAATTGCTGAAAGTTGGACAAACCTGATTTCATCATTATCAGACTGAATAAATGTGGTGCATCCACATAACTGAGTAAAAACAGTAAATAGTCTATTAAGTGGGATATGAACATGAAATGTCTGTGACACAGTGCTGAGAATCCAAGCCTGCTCCCCACCTTACAGCCTCTGTGATCTGGGGAGTCACTTCACATGTCTGCCTGAGTGTTCTCAGGTGTCAAAGAGGACAGCAATGGTATCTAGTTTGTGATTATTACTCAGCTGTAAAAGAGAATGAGAACTTGCCATTTGCGACAACTAAGATGGACTTAGGGATGTTATGCTAAGTGAAAGCAGTCAGAGAAAGAAAGACAGATACCATATGATTTCACTTACATGTGGAATCTAAAACTCAGAGCAAATAAACAAACAGAAGCAGAAGGTGACCTGTAAACACAGAGCAGACACTAATGGTTGTGAGGGAGTGAAGGGTTAGGCCACATGGGTGAAGGGGAATGGAAGGTATAGGCTTCCAGCTTTGGAATGAGTGAGTCACGGGGATAAAAGGTACAGCAAAGGGAATACAGTCAGCAGTACTGCAACGGTGATGTGACAAACGGTAGGTACGCTTGTAAGGAGCACGGCATAACGTATCAGATTGTCCAGTCACAGTGTATTACAGCTGAAACTAATTACGGCTGAAACTAACATCGTGTGTTAACCACACTTAAATAAAATGTCTCATTTGTAATATTGGGAGAATTAAATAAACTATTAGAAAATGCTGGAATACCAGGCACATGGTAAATGCTGGTATGTAAGTATTGCTGTTATGTAAGTATTCTTTATAATTATTTTGTTACTGAGAGAAAAAAAGTTAAAAAGCATTCTCTACAATCCATTTTGGATTTTTTTTTTTAAGTTTCCAAATATGGAAAATATTTGTAACATTTATCGTTATATTAACTATATTCAGGGTGATAATCACAAGTGAGTTTTATTTTTTTATGCTCATCCATGATTTTGGAATTGTCAAAGTAATTATGTGCTGGAAAATAGTAACTATTTTTTTCGTTTTAAAAATTATTACCAGTGATTTTTCTTCATGGTAGTTTTGGAGTGACGTAAGTGACTTGTATACAGAGAGATAGTGTTTAGAGTTTTTCATTTCTGTATTTTTTTATCTTCCAGCTGAATTCCATGGTCTTTGTAGTAGTGGAGTAGGGATCACTGTGGATGGAAGAGGTAAGTCTATTGTATATTCAGTCTTACAGTAATTATGAAATTAGTAGCTTTATGATTATAACATGAGTTGTGAGAGTATTTCATAAAACATCAGTGTAAAATAATAAAACAAATTATCAGTGTAAAAAACTCGGTGTAAAATAATAAGATAAATTATCGCCTAGAATAGTGGTTATAAGCTAGATATATTAAATGTATGTAGATGCCACATTCATAGGAGATAAATATTTAACTTTTAAATACACGTTGTTGAAAATGTCTCTAGCAAACTAGACCTGTAATTTTGTGGGTACCATTGCTTAAGAAGAGGCTAAAGTTGGTATTTAAGTTTAGAAAAAGTGAGTCCGTTTAAAGAGAAAATATTAAATAGTGGTGCTGACATGATTTTAAAAAATCTTTAAGAAATACTTGATATGGATCAAGTTTGGGATTTACTACCCTAAAAATGAAGATTATTTGTGCCTAAGAATACTGAAACTTTCTAAATTTAAATAAGTGAAATTCAATCACATTTTCTTATTTTAAACAGCAATATGATTAACAAAATGCCACCATGAAACATTGAATATTAAATAAATTTGTTTATAACTTTAAAGTTCTTTTATACACGTATAGTATACACATACAGTTTCTTATGTGGTTTTTTTTTTAAGAAAACTGTAGGGTATTGTTAATCTTCACTGTATGTATGTATGTATGTATTTCTTCTCCTTTTGTGTTTGAGAAGATTTTGGACACATTTTAGATCAGTTGACAGTAATACTGCATCTTTGCCATGAACACCAAAAACCACAGAAAAGAAACCAACTTGTATAAGGATGTTTGTCCCAAAACTAAAATGAAAAAGCTAACATTTCTGGGGTATGTTAAGGTCTTCCAGATTCTGGAAAACAATTGTTAAGATTAAAATTTGAGCATCATGACCAAAATTTGATACTACGTCCATTTTTTTAATCCCCTCTCAATATGGTCTCTGCAACAGAGCCAGCCACTTGTTCCAAGTACTGGGTTGCTCAGACGAGCACGTCATTCTTCAAGTCTTGCCCACGGCCGACAGAGTACTCACTGTTGATGGCTTCTTATAAAACATTGGGTTCTCAAGCATCCATATTTGAACTGTTCTCTCCATTAATTTCAACTTGTCAACAATGAGAAACATTTATTAAGTATCATATTACTTAGCTGATTGTAAAAAAATGATAATAAAATAGAAATATTCCATGCCTTTGGGGATCATAAATTATATAAGTCACCCTAATAAATGGTTGTCCTTTAATTAGATGGTTATAATACCTATCGAGTTAAGTTTTCCTTTGGATTTTAAGCCAACAGCCTGTAAATTTCTTTATTAATTTTATCATAAATGCAGGCACATTATGTGGTTTAGTCCTTTGAATTTCTGCCAGTTCCCTTCATTTTTCTTTTAACTTACCAGGGAATTGTCCTGTATCCCTTAATTTCAATCTCTTATTCCTTATTTTCATTTTCTTTCCCTTTCTGAAAGCCAGGCAAATTGTGGGTTTGTGGAGTTAAACACTTTATATGTTGAGTGATCTTTATTAGGCCTACATATGTCAACAAACAATACAATATCTGTGAGCATTAAACTTTCAACATTTAATGCAGATATCAATGAATGTGCTTTGGATCCCGATATATGTGCCAATGGAATTTGTGAAAATTTACGTGGTAGTTACCGTTGTAATTGCAACAGTGGCTACGAGCCAGATGCCTCTGGAAGAAACTGTATTGGTAAGTTGCTGTATTTATACGAGAACCTTTTGTATAGTTTCATTTCATGGATTATAAGAGAAATTGAAATACAAATAAGTGAATAAAACTGCAGATCTTACAGTTTCTCTTTCCTTCTTATAGAAAGAAATAAAGCTATTGGAATCCACCCAATTCTGTTACAAAATAACAAACTTTTTAGTGGCAGAACTTAGTATTTAAATCATTCTGTTCCCAAATGAATAGATATATACTCAGTTGTTGTCTTGTTGTATTTCTGCATATATCTAAATCGTGCAGGTTTTTTTTTCCACTAAGAAAGGGACTTCAGAGTTAACAAGGCAGTAAGTTAAGAAAATGAACTGTTACAGGTTTAAAAAACTTTGACTTACAAGGAAACAACTAGTTGCTACAACTTATCCAAACATAGGTGTTTCTTTATGTAATTTATAAGAGAAGGTTTATAAAAACTCAGGTACCTAGTTCATCTATTCGAGAATTTGTGAAGAATTTAGATTTTCTCATAGAGCACTGAGTCCATTTTTATAAAACGAATGCTGTCAACTCATCATTATACATAATAATGGTTACACCTAATCACTGATGACTCTTAAAACCAAGTTTTGATGATTATGATTAGGAAAAAAATATTTTTCAGCCCTTATGGCACTGAATTTTATTATTGAATATATTCATTTGATCTTGAGTTGAAGACATATGTACAGATAGATGTATAAGTCTGTATTAAATGTCATATGCTTATAATGGATTTTGACACTCATGAGGAAGGGCACCAGCCAAAGATTATTGAACATTTATAAAAACATGTAAACCTACTACCTGATATTCACCAGAAGAAAAGTTGCTTCCAGCAAAACTGCTGAACACAGTTGAGCACAGGGGCACGCTACTGGAAACAGGGAGATTCAGTGAGCATTTATTCCCTAAACATGTTTCATGGCACTACTTGACTCTTTAAAGTAAGAATATGCATAATTTTGATAAAAATTAGAACTACATTTTAAAATTAAAATGAGGCCAGATTTTAGTTTTAGTTGGCTAGGGTTGCTGTAAAAACAAACAAACAAACAAACAAACAAAACCTACAAAGTTTGAGTTGCTTCAAGCAAGAGAAATTTATTGTCTCATAATTTGGGAAGCCACAAATCCAAAATCAAGGTATTCAGAGAGAGGGCTATGCTCTCTCTAATGGCTCCAGGACAGGATCTTTCCTTTCCTCTTCTAGCTTCGGGTGTTTGCCTGCAATCTTGATGTTCCTTGGCCTGCAGTTGCATCACTCTGGTCACATGTACATCTTTTCCGTGTCTTTTCACTTCATCTCCCTGCTCTGTTTCACATCATTTCCCCTTTTTTATGGACAGTGGCCATATTGGATTACATCCTACCCTAATGATCTCACTTTAGCTTAATTACTTCTATAACATTCCTTTTCCCAAATAAGGTCACATATTGGCTTCAACCTAAGTTTTTTTGAGGAACACATTTTAACCCAAAGCATGGAATAGTAGGTAAATAATTTGTGATGCAGCAAGCTGTCACAATCATGGGGAAGTGTATGGAACTGCTTAAAATACAGTGTTACCAAGTCAGAATGGGAGCAAAAACATAATATCCAAACGAAAAAAGATCAGATAAGACACAAAAAATAATATTTATCAGTGCTGATAGAAGTACAGCAAATATTTCTCCAATATCTGTTTTCCAAATTTTTACAACAGTATACCATATATATCGTTTGGTAAAGTACAGTTGTTATTCATGAGACTAAAAATATAAGTGTAGGTTAAAGGAACTATGCTCCCCACACTTCATTTTTTCTTTCTTTCTGTTATTAACTACATTTGCAAAAATGAGCAAGGACATGAAGATAAAACTCAGTGTGAGCTTCTTAAACCTGAGCATTACATAATAATTTCTAGGCTGTTGTAGACTTCTAACAGAATATACAAAATAGATCATTAATTCCCCATAAATAAGGAATTGTGTCTGAAGTAAAAACCTAATGGAAAAAGAGTAGTAAGCACCTTTTGTTTAGTGCCATTTAACGCATTTTGATTAGATTTTAATTTAAAAAAACTTTTTAAAATCATCTCTTATTTTTATTATATATAAACTAGTATATAGGTGAGTGAGTAATCTTTTGATGTATTTCATTGGTACTTTCAAATATAGTGTGTGTGTGTGTGTGTGTGTGTGTTCATTCAGGGACTTAAGAACATTTTCAAAATGGGCACCAGTATAAGAATGTTCTTGTACAAGTAAAACCAAATATATTTTGCTTAGGATCAAGGAATGTACTGTCAGCACAAAGAGACTAAGTCTTTTTGGTGGGGTGGGTGCGGGGCAGTGAGATAGGCAAAGGGAATTAAATGAAGTGTCCACTTCCAGTTGTAAAATAAATAAGTCGCAGGGATAAAAAGTACAGCACAGGGAATATGGTCAATAATATTGTAAAAAATTTGTAATTACTCTCACCATGGGGAGCATTGCATGATATATATAAATATTGAATCACTATATTGTAAACCTGAAACTAATATAATATTACATGTCAACTGTACTTCACTTAAAAATATATTAATTTTTTAAAAGAGATGAAATCAAGGAGGGGATAAGAAAAATAAAAATAAAAACAAAACTTTATTGGTCATCGGATTGTTCAACATGTGTTTCTCCTGTCTTTGAATGGCGGTTTTCAGACATTGATGAGTGCTTGGTAAACAGACTGCTCTGTGACAATGGCCTGTGCAGAAACACGCCTGGAAGTTACAGTTGCACGTGCCCACCTGGGTATGTGTTCAGAACGGAGACAGAGACATGTGAAGGTAAGAGATGTCTTTCTTGCCTAGTTGTGAAGCGTAAGTACCTAGATGGCCATCGATGTTTGTCAAGTACATTGATGAAACAAGATAGTGAACAGAGTATTGTTTGAATATTTTTAAAATTCAATGATCTCCTTCAGCCTCATCTGTCAATTTTGAGAAATCGCATGTACTGGGGTGTCTGGCTGGCTCATTTGGTAGAGCATCTAACTCTTGATCTCAGGGTCATGAATTTCAGCCCCAGGGTTGGTATAGAGATTACTTAAGTAAATAAATATACCTTAAAAAAATAAAGAAGGAGTGCCTGGGTGGCTCAGCTGGATAAATGTCTGACTTCAGCTCAGGTCATGAGATCACAGTTCTGGGTTCCAGCCCCGCGTCGGGCTCTATGCTGACAGCTCAGGGCCTGGATCCTGCTTCAAATTCTGGGCCTCCTTCTTTCTATGCCCCTCCCCCACTCACGCTCTGTCTCTTTCTCTCAAGAATAAATAAATGTAAAATTAAAAAAAAATAATAAAAAAAAAGAAGAAATAGTAGGTACCTAACCCAGTTTATAAACCCATCAGTTTTGTTCCATTCAGATAAAATATCAACAAACATTTTGAAATATGGGTTGGGGGGGGTAGTGAAAGGAGCCAGTTTGTTTTACTTGCTGAAATTAAATGTCAGATTTTTTTTGTTTTCTTTTCCCCTTTTAAAAACTGTCATATACTAGCCTCGGGGAAACCTGGCAGGTAATGTCAGAATCAGCCCTGAGGGACTTTCTCTATGGATTGATTGATACACCTCAGAGATTGGCCCAGAAAATATTTGGGGCCTGAGTAAAAATGGTCACCATAAATAAATGTATAGTCTAAGGAAATTGTCGTTGCCATTTGATGATTTAAAAGTTACCATTTAGGTTTATTGATAGTAAATCTCTGGTTAAAAACTTCTTTCTTTTAACCACATTTTTGGATAGTGGATGCTGTGTGAATTACTTACATGAACAAGGGCCTTATTTTCAGTGAGATACCAGCTAAGCAAGCAGGGCATTCAATTATGATTTTGTTTCTTTATCTAAGTCCTGTGTATTTCTGAATAATCCGTTGTCTGACTCCTAGTCATTGTTCTTTTTAAGTCTTACTGGGGAGTGTGGGGGCGGTGGGAGGGGGCACCTATACAAGTGTCCCCTGAAGGTCTCAAATCCAGAAACTGCTGCCAAAGTTACTTAAAAAAAGATTCCATCTTTAATTATTTTGAATAGACCTTTCCTTATCTGTTGAAATAGTTCTTTTTTGGTGACTCCATAGCCAAGAAAAGAGCAGTAGTAATATGATGCAAAAAGATGTTACCATTCTCTTTTCTTATTGTTTCATTTCAAAGCATTCTTGTGAACTGAAACAAGTTAGGGCTTGAACAAGATGCCAGAACACAAGTGACTCAGCTGAAGTCAATGAAATGCAATTACAAAGTGCAATTCTAAGTTTGGATTGAATTGGAGGGACCATTGAAAAATGCTAATAAGCCTGAAGAAAACAACAAACAATAAGAAAAAACCCCTAAGTATAAAAGGCAGTTTCTCTAAACTCAGTCCTGATACCTGTCCCCCTACTACCCCCACCTCTTGCAGGAGCTCCTCAAAGAGCAACACTTCTTTCTTTCCATCCTAGTTAAAGTACTTGAAGATTCATCTCCATAGTTGAGCAGAAACGATAGAAAAGCTGTCTTTTTTTTTTTTTTAATGTTTATTTCTGAGAGAGACAGAGTGTGAGCAGAGAAGGGGCAGAGAGTGATGGAGACACTGAATCTGAAGAAGGCTCCAGGCTCTGAGCTGTTGGCAGAGAGGCTGACACGGGACTCAAACCCCTGAACCATGAGATCATGACCTGAACCGAAGTGGGATGCTTAGCTGACTGAGCCCCCCAGATGCTGCTGAAAAGCTGTCTTTTTTAAGTAGCTCAGGTGTCACCAATGTATTCAGCTAGAGTGTTTCCTATATTATCCTTCAGAATTGCTCTGAGAAACATACTCTGTAAAAAAAAAAAATACTCTAGCCATATTTCCTCTATAGGTTTTTTTTTTTTTTTTTGAGGCAGCAAGAAGGGATTTCAAGAGTTGTAGTGTTTTGTTTTGTTTTGTTTTTTTCTTTATTCCCAACTTTCTGCATTTCCTTCCCATTGTGCATGATCAGTTTTATCTTCTGTGTTTGTGAGGATGAGCTTCTCTTAAGGGTCAGGAAACTCTGAAAGCATGTCAGCTTAGGATACCTTCTTGGTTTAACGGGGAAGCTGATGAACTAGTTTCCCTGCCCAGTAAAAATACCCTTTAGTCCTGTCTTGAGAGAGGCACATAATGGGGAACGAGGTGGATGGTGTCTTTGAATCAGTTTGGTCCCAGTTGTGTTTGTACACTGAATTGTCAGTGATTTTTATAGCATTTTCCCACCATTGTAACAAGTAAGATGGAAGTGAAGGGTACTAACGCATAAATAAAAGGCAGGGTCTCACCTGCCTGCAGGAACAATTGAAGAGTAGGAGCGAATGGTGTTTAAGCAAATGGTTGGATGATTATATAAATATGAGGGACATTGGGACCAAATCAGGCAACAGTGTTAGTTAGAATGAGTGCTCTTTACTTTTGTCCAAAGGATAATTGTTCATGATAAGTCTAAGCCTTTTCTTTAATATGAAATATATTTCGTATCTGTCATTCATAAGAACGAAGCTCATGTTATGTAAATAGAAGAGAAATGATAGAGAAATATTTTGGCTCTAGCCTGATGGCATTTGTGGAAATAAAAGTGATTTATTGTGAGAAACCTAACCAGATAGCTTATTTCTCACTTTCTTCCCACTGTTAAGTCATTTGCATTTTATTAAGTGTTTAAAAAAAAAAAGATTTGAAGGTCACGATTGTCTTTTTCCCTTGGGTCTTCTCATTTCTGCCATTGCATTCACACAGTAAATGTGTCTGCCTGAAGCATTTCTCCTTATTCTGTCCTTTCTAAACTAATTTCCAAAGACTAGGCTGGGAATTATTAGCAGATTCAGTGGAGACTCCAGCTTTCTCTGTATATATTTACTATAGTCACTAATTTTGCTTGTCGTTCATGTTTTCAACAGGCTATTTTAAATATATAATAAATAGCAGTAATAATAAAGTTCCGCTGATAGTTCAGACGGAAGTTTCAAAAAATTTATTTTACTTTTTTTGTTTGAGCTCCACAAGTCTGTGAAAGTTAACATTTTTACAGCAAGCACTGTGGTTTAGATTGTGTTTCCAGTGACATAACTAGTTAAATGTAAACCAGATGTGCTTTGAAGTTTATTTCCAGGAATGTACAGTGAACTGTTTCAATTCCTGGTTCCATGACATTTGTAACATAAAAACATTGTATTTAAAGAAAAATTAAACCATTGATATTTGTAGCTGTCATTGTGTGTGTTTATAGTTTGGGAGTTCATAATTGCTTAATTTAGAATAGGGATTTCAAAATATATGATAATTGACATTTTGCTTTTTTTAGGAGCTTTTTACAAATGAAATTCATAGGCGAATTATATATAGTTTGTCCTCAGATTAGTTATCTGCTTCTTTTTTTGACTATCTGGTTCCCTCTTCCCGTTGTGTTTTTACTAAAAGAATTGCAGTACTCTGGAATAGATGCTTTCATTTTAAATCTGTGCTATATTTACAAAACCTGCTCTTGTATTTTTCTTTTAAGAGGATTTCTTGCTACAAACAAACTGATTAAAAACAAAAAAAGATGCATTCATATTTCCTCAATTTCTACTTCAAGAATTAAATTAGTACCTAGGTACTTCCTTAGTAATTTAGAAGTAGTAAAGAGGGTATATACCTGTTCTCCACGTTGATTTTTAAATTTGTGTTTCAAGTCCATAGACTTGCAAGTCAACAGTGAGCCCTGGCTTTTCAGGAGCAATTTAATTTATATTTGACTTGGGCATTCAAGAGCAAGCGTTGCAGTCATTTGGTTATTTTTATGTTTTCCTCAACATAGTATTTTATATTTAATTCAAAGAGGTGTTGGGACGCCTGGGTGGCTCAGTCGGTTGGGCGTCCGACTTCGGCTCAGGTCATGATCTCACGGTCATGAGTTCAAGCCCCGCATCGGGCTCTGTGCTGACAGCTCAGAGCCTGGAGCCTGTTTCAGATTCTGTGTCTCCCTCTCTCTCTGCACCTCCCCTGCTCATGCTCTGTCTCTCTCTGTCTCAAAAATAAATAAAAACATAAAAAAAAAAAAAAAAAGAAAAAGGTGTTTAGGAAAAAAAAAGTACCCTGGTGAGCTCAGAAATGCTTGTGGTCAACAACAGCAAAAAATGCCTTGGGGTATGCTGACCTGTTTCACATAATTAACCAAGTACAAAAAAAAAATCTGTATCCTTTCTTTAAATTGAATGGTTGAGTTTATACTGGGAGTCAGTTTTGGGTATTGTTTCTAGTACTTGGACTGAAGCTTGTATTTATTTGTAATTAACTCCTGTTAAACTAATTTTATTGGCTTGACAATTGCTTTAGTTACCACTTGAGAACATGGGTGTGCTTGTTTACTTATGACAGTCAGTAAGGATTGTGTGGATTATGCTATCTGAGTTGATTAATGATTCAAAGCGATTAATGACAGCAAAGGTGTGTTTTAAGCAATTAAAAGTTCTCTTTTTTTATTTTACCAAAATCAGTTTTGTTTTGTTTTGGTTTTGATTTTTTTAAAGTCTGTGCACCAAACGTGTAAATGTAAACAGGCTAAAGAGAGAGGCAGGTAGATGAAGTCTGAAAGAGAATACTCTACTCAGTATTAAAGTTTCATCCCTCGTTTCCTGAGTTTTTTCCAGGAGTTTGGAATGAAAGGCAGCATTGTGATATATTGTCTCTAACACAGGCTTTTTTAATTCTTCTAAAACCTCCCAGAGCCACAAATGACAGAAACAGTCAACCTTTGTTTGTGCCCAGCATATTGTACCCAGGAATATGGTTGTTTTCCATCCATTCAGAATTGAGATTTCCCACAGGACAGTTCTATCTTATTGTGGGGGAAATCAATCCCAATTTGTGTAAAGTGGTAGTGAAAGAGTGACAAGTAACGTACTAAATCCTTTCACAATACTGGGCTGATTCCTGTAGTCCTACTGAGCCCCTAGTCCTGTCTGCGTGTATCCATGCTATAAAATTCATGTCTCCGTTCCCCATTCACTTTATGCCTCCTAGATCCATATTAAAATTGCAACAGCCAAGTTTACCAGACATTCTGGCATAGCATGGCTTGTTGGAATAATATTTTCCAGAAACACATGGCAGTTCTAACAGAATCTTTTCCTCCTGGATTGTAGATATAAATGAATGTGAAAGCAACCCATGTGTCAATGGGGCCTGCAGGAACAACCTTGGATCTTTCAATTGTGAATGTTCTCCTGGCAGCAAACTCAGCTCAACAGGATTGATCTGTATTGGTAAGATTCATACACAGGGCTGGTGTTTCAGCTTCACTGCCAACATAAGTAGAGACCGCAGGCCTTACTGTGGATGAAAACGGAACATGATTACAGGAAGCTAGTAATTAGGAGTTACTTGAGTTGTTTGCTCTCATTATCAGGATCGGAGTAAAACATGATAGCCTAAGCGGGCGGGCTTCTGAATTTTGTTAGCTTCTAAGAAGTGTTCCTGTCAAATGAGTAGATACATTATGCTGTAGATCATGAGCATTTGCATACCACACACAGATTTATGTTTGCTACCCTAGAATGCCTTAGGAACCAAGGCAATCAAATCCCTGCTGCATACTTTTCATAACACGATTCAGAACAATAATGTGATAGAATTTGGTCTCAGTTAATAGGACAAGAATTGGAGGCCTTTAAACAAATAGAGGGAATTTACTATTTTTTCATTTCCCCCATCAATCATAAATGTATAGGCCCAAGGAAGGAAAGATAACGTTTCCTGCTGTTGGAAATTTAAGGAGAAAGATGCTGAAACTTCCAAACTGGTATCTTTTTATAGGTCTCAAAACATTTAAGGTCAGTTTGTGATAATGATGGTAGGATATACTTAAAACAAGATAGTCTGATCTGTTACTGCAAGAAGCAATTCAGCACATGTAATGGGGAAAACTGTCTCACTGTCTGTGGCCCCGTCGGCCAGACATAGGACAGTTCGCAGGGTTAGCTAGTATTCACTTTTAAAGTAAACTAAATATATATATTTCCAGATCGGAAGGTATTTTAGTTTTACACAGTGCCAAGTAATTTGTCAGTTTTTGTTACCTAGCCAGCATGAATTTTCAGTTGAATGTTTGTGAAAGACAATAGTATTTTCAGTAGTATGTCTGATGCTTGTACCATTGAGCTGGATGTTAGAATACCTGTTTGTTACATGAAGAAAAAAGACCTAGTCCAAAATTATCAATGAAAACCTTCCCTTTGGAAACGCCAGCTCTTCAGCTCCCCGTGAGGTACAGCTGGTGAAATTTGAGCCTTGCTTGCTTTCCATATTAGGAAACAGACTGCCATCTGCCTGGGGCACTACTTTTTTTCTTATAGAATTCCTTTGGGGGAGGGGTGGAGTCGGATCCCGGAAAGGCAGAAATATTTTTGCTAGGCCACAGTTGCCAACTGAAATGGAGTCATTTTATTGTGCAAAGGAAATGAAGTCTGCATTAATTAATGTTAATTAATTGTCAGTTAATGTGAATTAATTAATGTCGCAGAAAACTAACCCTGTCTGCCACTTGGGCATCAAAAGTACCTTAGTTTTTGCTTCATCGTAAAGACTTCTCTTATTTTGGCCTTTTCCCTTTCTATTTATTAATGAAAAAGGAACAAAGACTTTTTGCTCCCGAGTCATTATGTTGGACACTAAACACCACCATATTTTTCTCAGCTGGTGTGTTGGGAGTTTTTACGGGACGTGATCAAACTTGAATATCCCAGCCTAGAGCTGCTCGCAAAGAAATTTACTTAATATTTTAAAATTTTAGACATAATTTTATCTGTTTTTTTTTCCATTGAAAACAGAATTCTAGCTTTAAAATGGAAATAGGTTGTAAAACATACATAGAAAAAAATAGGAAAATTTGTAATAGGACCGACAGTGTCTCTAATCAGTGCTCAGTCTGCAAACCGCTTTTTCATTACAGCCAAATGTCTCTGTTTAGAACTGAATAAAAATTCCCTGATACGATTACTAATTTAAAATTAAGTTATAGCATATAGAAACTGGTGAGATACTTAGAATGTTGAGAGATTTAGAGTATATTCTGCAGACTCCCTAAGTGTAAATTAATCGTAAACTGTTCCGTAAACTGCTTGAAAAGACGATTCATTGTATTCTGGTTGAAAACGATTCAGTGTAATAGAACAATACATTTGATTAATCTTTCCTGGATGACACTGCTCAGCCATTGGATGACTCTTTGTGATCCAGACCAATTTCTCTCATCGTTGGCTTATGTCTGTGTGCTGTCCTCAGTGACATGGACATGACAATGACAAGAGCAGTGGTCTCCCTGGTAACAAGTGATCCTTGCTTCTTTCTTATCTTTACTTGTTAGCAGTGCTCTTCTCTCACCCCTTCTCAAGAAGTTTTCGATTTTTGGCCTTCTCTTCTCCTTTCACTTTTCTGACCCTTTTCTCAGTTCCCTGTGTCTTCTGTGTCCTCCTGGCCTCCAGCTTAAAGTGTCACCCTGGTCAGTCCTTGGACCTCCTGACTTCTCTGTCTACACTCACACTTAAATGGCTTCTACATTGACCCTCACATGTTCGTCTCCTTCCTCAACCTCCCCACTAATTCCAGACTTATATTTCCAACTGTCTGCACACTGTCTCCATTTGGATGTCCAATAGATGCTTCAAACTTAACATGGCCAAAACGTAATTGCTATCTTTTGGCTTGGACCTGTGTCTCCCAGAATGACTTCTGTCTCGGCAAATGGCAGTTCCATTTTGCCAGTCAGCAGCCCGCAAAACCTTGGAGTCATCTTTATGCCTTTCTTTGAAACACCCATTGAATTCATCAGCAAATCCTGTTGATTATATTTGACATTTATCCATATTCCAACCTTTTCTCAGCACTGCCTACAACCAACAACCCACCCATCCAAGCCCATATTATTTCTCTTCTTGATTATTACTGTAGCCTCTGTCTTATCTTTGTCTTCTCATTATCTGCCACCCTACAGTCTTAGAGTTGACATTGTAGGTCAGGTCTTCCCTCACGACCTTTGTTAATATAACAGTCTTTTTCCAACGTACACCCTCAAGACTGCTTATCCTGCTTTATTTTTTTCAGAGTTCTCACCCAGCCCCTAACCACACAACTACATAACTACATCTGATGTGTGTATGTGTGTATGTCTATACACACACATAAAAACAATCAGAGCAAGAGAAATGCATCTGTATGTATGGATATGTGTATCAGTGGATTTTGTGACTTTTGAGTGCTGATACCATGCCAGCCAAAAGAAACATGGTGTTACAAAGTGAAGGCTCTGAAATCAGACTGTGTGCGGCTTTGAGTTGTGATGTGGACACTGTACCACCGGGTGACCTTGTGGTAAACTAGCTGACCTCTGCGGGCCTCAGTTTTCTCCTCTGCAAATTGTAGCTACCTTAGAGGCTATTTTCACGTGTAAATAAATGAAGATGGGAAAAGCCCTATAAAAAGCCATTCATTTGAGACCTGATACAGTCTGATGAGAAAGTCTTTTTCATTTGCACACAGTTTTCTACCCAAACTGAATCTTGCAACAAAGAAAGGCACCCCATCCCTTTTTGTGTTACTTATTTTGTTTTCACTTCTGGCCCTGAGGCCTTGGGCAACAGGGTACTTACTCCTACCTTGCTTGCGTTCAGTCGGGACTCTGAAACCACAGTGGCTTCCGAACCTGCAATTTTACTGTAATTCTCTTTCGCTGTCTCCCATTATGCTTTATTTTTATTGTTGTATTTAGCAGTAAAGCTTTACCCGTATTATTAAATGAATTTTAAGGTACATACCATGGGAATATACTTTTTTCTTTATTGTTCTCCGAGGCTGTGTGCCGCAGTAGGCTGTTAAGTTTCTGTCAGACTGTAGTACTCACCTAAGGAGTTTGTCAACTCCTCAGGCTCCTAGGCCGCACACCTGCAGACTTGTGAATCCATATTTGAACAAGAGCCTTGGCAGTGTCACGCACCCTGAACTGAGAGCCACAGTGCTGTAAGGAAGGCTTCGTGTAGGATTTATTTTACCCAACTCCTATTTGCCCCACCAACTTTGCTGGATTCCTTGTCACCATTACAAAATAAGCTATTCAGCAGTCACGTAAGGAAGATCCTCAGTTACGTGTGATATGGAGACAGACTAAAAAGTAAGAGTAGTTACCGCTAGACGGTTGGGTACATGTCCTTTTTATATGGTCCCTTCTTTTTCTTCAAATAGTTGGCCATCAGCATGCATTCTTCTTTAAAGTAGAGTTAAAGCTACATATATAGTATGTCTAGGCAAATGCCTGAAAGAAAAATCCATCAGGTATTAACCCTGATGTGTCTTAGTGGTAGTGTCCTGGGTGATGTTTCTTTTCTTCTTTATCTTGTAATTTTTTAATAAATTATTCATCAAATAATTATCTTCAGTTAGAGAAATACTGGTGTCTCTGATCTAGAATGTAAATAGTGTGTGGTTTGTTTGGTGGGGGATTACAAGAGAAGGAAATCATTTAAGGAATTTTTTTTGGTAAAATCTTAAATATCAGAGCATTTATCATAAGAGATAAATCTTGTGAGTGTTTTTCACACAAGGAATGATCTTAGCGTGGTAATGCACTGTGTTTGTAAATACCAGCATAAAATCTTAGACAACAGTGGCTGCTTGTGGAGTATCACTAGATTTCATTATAAAAATTATCATACCTTATGAGATGTACATGGTATAATACTGGGCTTACGTGTGATATAGTATATTTAAAATACATGTACACATAAATAGGTTTGAAACATACACAGTGAAACGTTTTTAAAATAATGCTCTTGTTAAATACTGTAATAAA
Organism: Panthera uncia; assembly: GCF_023721935.1. Lineage (NCBI taxonomy): Eukaryota > Metazoa > Chordata > Mammalia > Carnivora > Felidae > Panthera > Panthera uncia. The sequence goes on along the minus strand of NW_026057577.1, from coordinate 22,335,516 downwards.
AATTGCCTATGTCATATATAACTGAATTGCATTGTCTTCAGAGATGAGAGCTCCCCATTCCTTCCTGTTCCTTTTCAGACAGCCTGAAAGGGACATGTTGGCTCAACATCCAAGACAACCGTTGTGAGGTGAACATTAATGGAGCCACTCTGAAATCCGAATGCTGTGCCACGCTCGGAGCTGCCTGGGGCAGCCCCTGTGAACGGTGTGAACTAGGTAGGGGGCCGTCCAGGGCTCCTTCTGGACTTGTCACAGGAGCTTCTCCTTCACACAGCCAGACACCTGTCTCACTATGTATTTCCATAGTGGGGAAGACCATAAGATCACGACCCTTTTCTGTTATATCTTTTCTGTTGAAATCCGTTCACTTGTTGAAATAGGTACTTGGTTTATCCCTTGACTGTAAGCAGACCTTCTGAGCACCCTCGACAAAGAAGGGAACTAGCTGGAATCTAGCTGCTCAGTGACTGTCAGTATCCGTCAGGATCTGTGTCTGCATGTGCCCAAGTAGAAGATGGCGTCTCTTTGCCTTACATCTTTTTACTTGTCTATTTGTAATTTAGCTGAGGATGTAAAAGCAAGACTGAACTGTAGGAAAACTGTCAGAATCTCAGTGTGGCTCAGCACTGATGGGAATTACCACCGTATGTCACGCACTCTACTGAATTGATCGGAGGGCATCTGGAGCCTTGGCCTCTAAAACCCCAGCTTGTGGTTTTTAGTCAGTTCAACTTAGATTCCGTTATACTGTTTCTTGAACTTAAAACACTTAGGTTTCCTTTTGTAATGAGGTTCTGTTGTTCTCACAGATACAGCTTGCCCAAGAGGCTTTGCCAGGATTAAAGGTGTTTCTTGTGAAGGTGAGTGTATACTTGGACAATACTGTAAGTGTTTAGAGCAGTATGTCACGTTGACGTTCACTTCAGAGATTTATCATTCTTAAAAACCTCAGTACAATAAAAACAATGAATCAACAAATGTTTTGTAATAATACTCTTGGAAAACAGCTTAGAGTTCCCCCATTTCTCCTCTTTTATGCTGGTGGGTAAATTTTCATGGGGACACTGTTAGGTGTCAAGGCACAAAACAGCTGGGAAGGGAGTGTGTCTGGGCTGTTTTATGGATGGGCAAGGCCGTGGTCATTTTCACACCTGGTGCCTAGGAAACCCAGTGGTTGCACTGTGAAATATTTCTGTTCAGGCCAAGTAATAATCCACATTGTGTTGCAGATTGAATCTGCTATATGGGAAGACTACACCTGCTTTTTCTATTTCTAACATCTTTTATCCCTCTGCTTGCTTCATTTCCCTGCAGACGTTAACGAGTGTGAGGTATTTCCTGGCGTTTGTCCAAATGGACGCTGTGTCAATAGCAAAGGATCTTTTCATTGTGAGTGCCCTGAAGGCCTTACGTTGGATGGAACTGGCCGTGTGTGTCTGGGTAAGACTCACATCCTCATGGATTTTATGCATGAAACCAGCGATGAATTTTTCTTATTTCTTGGGCATTGACCAATTCAAAACCATTGGGTCTATATAGCTGGAAACAGACTTAAGTGGGATATTTGGAAGGAAAATCACTAGACGTTATTTTTAAAGTGACTGTATTTAAGTGACATGGTTCCTGTATAATACAGAAAGTTGGTACTGCTCAACAATTATCTCAAAAGTCAGTTTCTTTAATCAGGTATTTCGGGCAGGGTCAGTCTTTCACATTGGCCAATGGAGTAAGAAAACTATCTATGTTTTGAACATAAAAGAAAAATTGGAGACTAGTGTTTGGAGTCAACGTTTATCAGGTCATTGAAGTTACACTCTTAGAGAAGACAGTGAGGAAGCCCTGGGTAAGGTTATTGTTTCTTTTTTTTTTTTTTAAATGTTTTTATTTATTTTTGAGACAGAGAGAGACAGAGCATGAGCAGGGGAGGGGCAGAGAGAGAGGGAGACACAGAATCCGAAGCAGGCTCCAGGCTCTGAGCTGTCAGCACAGAGCCCGACATGGGGCTCGAACTCACGGACTGTGAGATCATGACCTGAGCCGCAGTCAGACGCTTAACCGGCTGAGCCAACCAGGCGCCCCTATTGTTTCTTTTTAAAAACATTGCCAGATAGGGCAGCTGGGTGGTACAGTCAGTTGAGCAACTGACCCTTGATCTTGGCTCAGCTCATAATCTTACGGTTTGTGAGTTCGTCCCACATCGGGCTCTGCAGGGACTCTCGGAGCATGCTTGGGATTCTCTCTTCCTGTCTCTCTGCTGCTCCCCCACTTATGCTCTCTCTCTCTCTCTCTCTCTCTCAAAATAAATAAACTTAATTAAAAAAAAAAATTGCCTGATCCTAGTCCTTCCTTTACCACCTGAGAGTTTAAATTTTCCTAATGCTTTATTTTCTAAAAATCTAAAATGAGGAAGCTCTTTCTTTCAACATCATTAGTACAGAAATACATAATTGACCTTATCATTATCAATGTCATTTTGCCTGAATCAGAGTTTGATTAATGAAAAAGAAACTTTTCTTAATCTTGTATTGTATCTAAGCAGTTTTTATTTAATTATGGGATTCCCCAACATGCTATAGAACAGTAAGTTTTTCTTTTCTTTTTTTTTTTTTTTTTTTGCTGCCCCACCCGCCCCAGTTTTTATTTTCTAAAATAACTTTTTATTCATAGGCTTATAGGTTTATATAAGCTTATATAAGTTTGTAAGTTTTTATTTATAGGTTTATATTTGTAATTTAAGCTTGTACACAACACATAGGCATTGATAGTGTTATAGTCAGATATCTTTAAGGTATTTATTTATTTATATTTTATTTTTTTAAATTTTATTTTAGAAAGAGAACAAGCAAGTGGGGGAGGGCAAAAGGGGGGAAAGAGAGAGAGAGAGAAAGGAACAGAGAATCTTAAGCAGGCTCCACACTTAGTGCGGAACCAACGTGGGGCTTGATCTCATGACCTTGGAATCATGACCTGAACTGAAATCAAGAGGAGGAAGCTCAACTGACTGAGCCACGCAGGTGCCCCTAAGGTATTTAAATGTATCGGTGATTTTTTAAGTTAGTAGTAAAAACTGTTTGCAACATCATACAGATTAGTTATTATAATTGACACGGATTTCATTTTAAGTTAATTTTAATAGTATATTTAAATTAGGCTACAAAGTATGACTATAAAATCATATGGAACTGGTTAGAAATGATAATATCCAAAGTCCAATAATAAAGGAAAATTCTTTTCAGATTTTTATTGTTAAATTATCTAACAAAGTATCTTTTGAAGATGCCAAATAACAGTATCAATATTGGTCGAATGACTAATATATCAAATTGCTTTCAGTAACCAAAGAATTCTATACCTGAAGAGATATATTAGTAATTGTAAATTATCACTCAACAAAGTATGTTCCCAATAATATTATTCAAATTCAAACCTTTTATAATATTCTAAAAGGATGCATTGAAGTCTTCATTCTCGCACTTGGGTTAAATGTTTTTGGCACTACTTGAACTATTGTACAAAAATGCACTGTGGCTCCGGACATGAGGAAGTTTCAAGAAGAGACTAACATTTGAAAATGTAAAATATCCTGAGAACAAAAGTAGAGGAAAACCACTTTGATAGAAACTGATCTAAATCAGGGTTCCAAATTCGAATACTTTCAGGGGCTAGGCGGGTAACTTCAATGAGTGAGGTGATAATAGGAGTCTTGAGGACTGCTGCAAACTCTAGATAGAGAGCATATACTATCCCAAAGTTTCCAAATGCATATTCTAATTTCTCTGCCAGTCAGTAAAAACATTCCCAGGCCAGATGTGGCCAATGTACAGTGTTTTGATTCCTGAGGCAGATATTGATATGGATCTGTGTAGCAAAGACACAGGATTACTCTGCCAGCCTCTCATAACTTTTCACATATTAAGTTCAAATGCTTTTTATTTATTTTATTTTATTTTTTTTAGCTAATCTTGCTTCTTGAGCAAATTACTTCAATGACGTCAGAAACAGTTTGACTCAGTCCATAGTTCTCAGGGTACCTAAATAAAACTTACATATCTTGTTAAGATCCTTACTGCCCTGGCAACAGTATTAGATGGGGTTGGCTGTGACTGAGAACAGTCCCTGGATGCCTGGAGGTCATGAGACTTCATGGATTACTGTTGTACCTCACACTACCAGAGAGCATGGCTTTGGAATTGGTGTTGGTGAGGATATAGAAGTCAGAATCCCCTACTGTGAATACCTATAGTCAGTCTACCAACTCAAAATGAAAATTTACTACAGTGATTTATTTCTTTAAAAATAGGACTTTGTAATTACCATCCTTGGAAATATTTGTAACTATAAGCTAAAGGAGGTTGCTAAAGTTTATGGTGCCTTTGCTTGAGCACTTGAAAGACCCAGTATTGACAGGAACTAAAATAGTAAACATATTTATTTCTTTATATTTATATTTCCATTAGGGATCTCTTATTCTCTGTTAAACAGTTGTGAGGTTTAGGAAAGGATTTGATACCTTGAAATGCCAATATCAAATAAAACATACTATGTGATTAAGGAAAACCTTTTTGATCTCATTATCCATATTTAGCCAAGTATCCATTATCCATAGAGCCAAATGTTTGACTGTAGTTTGGCCAACAACTCTGTTGACTAATAGATAAATGTGTGATTTACACACCATGCTAATTTATCTTATCTTATGACTCTTGATTGATCTAAGGTCCTGGTATGTTTCAAGATTAAAGGGAAAATTTGACATTTAAGCAAATAATTTGGCCCTTACTAGGGCAGATTTACATAATGCAGGACAAAAACCATGATGCAAAAGGTAAATTTGACCAGAAAAAAAAACAAACTTGAAATGCAAAAATACTCTTTTTCCTTTGTAAAGCTGTTATAGTACTTGTCCCAAATTGGCACATAGGTACGGTTGATCATTTGTTGTTTCTGATTAGGACATGACAGCTGGTCACAAGCCACTGTAAGCAATTTAGTGAACAAGAAGAATGTGTCATTCAAATTATCTTATTCTTTCTCAAATGAGCAATACAAAAAAGGGATCATGGGTGATGATATGAAGGAGTCATGTCACAAGGGAACCTTTTCTTCCTGAAAAACCCACCTTTGTTCTCTTTAAATGACTATCCATTACGAAGTCCATTCCAGGAGGTCGGGGACCCTGTCTCTCATCCATGATTGTATCTCCAGAGCTTGGCATCATGCCAGGTGCCAAGCAAAAACTCAGTTTATGAACCATCAATGAATGTGACACCTTAGTCTCAAACTGTGATTTCATTTGCCATGTAGACATCCGCATGGAGCAGTGTTACTTGAAGTGGGATGAAGATGAGTGTGTCCATCCTGTTCCTGGAAAGTTCCGCATGGATGCCTGCTGCTGTGCAGTTGGTGCAGCTTGGGGCACCGAGTGTGAGGAATGCCCCAAACCTGGCACCAAGGAGTATGAGACCCTGTGCCCCCGGGGGCCCGGCTTTGCCAACAGAGGGGACGTTCTTACGGGGCGGCCATTTTACAAAGGTAACCGTCAGGGTCACGTTGATCTTCCTACACTTGAAGCCCACCTCCCGCATTCTCTCAGAATTGGTTTTGCTTTAAGCATATGATTTGCCACTTCATTTTCTTTGTTAAACGTGATCTGTGGCCTGCCTTATGGCCCCAGAATATAAATCACCTATATAGGCTGGTATTGAAGATGTAAAACATGCCACTAATCTCACATTTCCTACATCTCTGCACACGCACCTCTGCTGTCCTTAGCACAGCCTGACTAGATGGGGCCCTGGTGTAGTGAAATGTTCCCTATCCCCCCTAAACCTTACCAGACAATTGGTCAGAAAGGAAGAGGTCAGAACTCTTCAAATGCAGAATCTTTTTCACTTTTGAAATGTTCTGTGTGGCATCCACGTGATCGCCAAAAATTTTGAGCCCTCTTTTTTTAGTTGGGTACGTTACTTTCCATTGTGATAGATTTTCAGCTTTAACCGGTGAACCCGTTCTTTAGGTATCAGCCGGCTCAACATTCCTGCTTTGTCCTGCTTTTAGATATCAATGAATGCAAAGCTTTTCCTGGGATGTGCACCTATGGAAAGTGCAGAAATACCATTGGGAGTTTCAAGTGCCGTTGTAACAGTGGCTTTGCTCTGGACGTGGAGGAAAGAAACTGCACAGGTGAGTCTGCTCTTGTGTTGTATTTGGCAAACCCTTGCTCTCTTTCTTTTGCTCGGTTGGAAAGTCCTGCCTTCAAAAGTCCATGTTGTGTTTTTTGTTTTTTTCCCTCTGCTCTTAAATCACTTCTCCAAACAAGGTCTTGTAAGAGCTACACAGTAAGTAGCATGAAAACGCTATTTTGTCTTACCTCAAGAAAAACATAAAAATTTGATTTTCAGAATAATGAAGACTCAAAACTGTAGCAATCAACAATTGTATAAATGATATGTAGTATCTATTTAAAAATGTTAACGTTTTTAATAGAGCTGTTGTAACTTATTTTCCTCATCTTTAAAGAGTTTTCTTAGTAATTACTATCCAGTCACCATCCCTATCCCTATTGATATCTGCTCCCTTTAGTTTGAAAAGATGAGAAAATCCAAATTTTTCTATCACATTAAATAAATTATTCCAAACTCTTGAAATAGACGTCCAAACTCTTATTTTCAAAAGCCTCTTTATTCATATTCTCCTTGGAATGTTTCCTTCTCTGCTGTTCTCACCCTTGTCACTGCTTCATGATCTCCACTGAAACGTGCTTCTGACTCCTTCCTCACTTCCTGTTGCATAAGGTACTGGAGTCCCTAAGTCCCCACCCCACCTAGACCACCCTGGCGCATTTCCCAACTGTCTGCCTCCCCTGCTGCCCAGCTCCTCACCCGCACGTGGTTTTCCTGCTTGGTGCTCAGGTGGCTGGTCTGTGGAGACCTGCCTGTACCTCACGCATCTGCCTTCAACAGGTCTCAGTGATGCTGTTCATCTCTCATGCCTCTGAGTCTCTGCTCTACTTCTTTTTTTTTTAAGTTTATTTATTTATTTTTGAGAGGGAAAGAGAGAGAGAGAGAAAGGTAGAGAGGAAGGGGCAGAAAGAGAAGGAGAGAGAGAATCCCAAGCCGGCTTTGTGCTGTCAGCACAGAGCCTGACGTGGGGCTGGATCCCACCACCTTGAGGTCATGACCTGAGCTGAAATTAAGAGTCGGATGCTTCACCGACCAGCCCCTCTCTGCTCCACTTCTGAACCTCTTCTGGTCCACACCCTCTCTCAGATGCCTGCTCACTGCCTTTCTTCTCCCTGGACATCCACTCCTGTGGCCAGAACCCTTCCTGCAGGCACCTCTCTGTGGAAGTGACATTGCCTCTTCCACACTTTTCCACTCCTCCCTGTTCCTTCCCCTCCGCTGCTCCTGCTCCAGCCCTGGTCAGCAGCCTCCCCCACTCTCTGCAGTGAATTGCCCTCTTTCCTTTTGCTTTCCCTGGACCTGAGAACAATCACGCCATTTCCCCTGCCATCTTTTCTCTCATGCTGCCACCCTGTGTCCCAGCGTTTCTCTCTCACGTCTCTCTCCCGAAGAGCCCATGTAATTTTGACTTTTGCTGTCCCTCATTCAGGCACATGTACGTTCTCTCACGAAACACCTTCGTGGAGTTGAAAAAATCTCTTTCTGTTGGTGCATATTCTCCATGACCTCTTTGCTTGGCTGCATCCCTTCCTTGATTTTCTTCTGTCTTGGTCTCCATTGTACCTCCCCGTCTTGATCATCCTCCTGTGCCTATGACAATTCTCCTTGCCCTTGCCAATTTCTAGAGTCCTCTGCCTCTCACAGCTGCACCTGCACCATGCCTGTGCAGACGGGCTCTGCCGAGCTGTCTCTACCGTGTGAGCACTGTCCTCTGTGCTGGCTGAGTGCCATGCCACACGTACACCTGCCGTCCTGCAGCCCCTCTTCTCTTCAGCCCCCTTTTGTCCCTCCCCCACCCCCCTCTCCCTCGGGGCTTCCTCGCATGTGGCAATAGCATCACTTCACTCAGAATGGAGGCCTCAGACTTAATTTTGACCTCTCCCTATGTTGGACAAGGGAAGAAGTTACATGTAATCTTCCATCACAGGAGTTGCTTCAAGACTTTCTACAAGACTATTGCAGGCGCAGGCCCAGCTCTCGGGAAACAGAGAGCCCAAGTTGCTCTTGGGCTCAGCATCTAGGGGAGGGAGGAGAAGAATGCAGGAGTGAGAAGCAGGGGCTGCTGGGCGGCCATCAGGCCCCGCGTGGTCCTCTGCCCATTCCACAGGAAGCGCTGTACCTAGGCTGGGCCATCAGAACTGTCATGGCTTAGGGCAGAGGGGCTAGGCGTTTATGGACCTGTGTGGTCAGTCTTTGGATACATCTGCCCAGAGAAAAGGGTGTGACTGCAAGGAAGGGTCCTCTTAGCTAAGGCATTTCCTAAAGATAGTTTACATCTCAGGACTTTGTGCCCCCTGCACCCCCAGGAGTAGAAGGGAAGAGGTGAATAGTAAGTCCTTCCTTCCTGAAGGGGGAACCGGGCAACACCTGGCAGTATTCACTGCATGGCAGATTTTTCCGTCATCTTCCATCCCATTGATTGTCCAGTCTGATCTTTCATGTTCAACAATGACCATGTGTTACTCCCCACAAAGCAACTTTCAGCGACTCCCATGATCTGAAACCTGGGTAAAGACCATATTTTTCCTGTTCTGACTCCCCTTCTTTTTGGTGTGACATTAGCCCAGTCTTACTGAAACTCACCTTCTTTAACTGTGTGAGAAACGGGTTTGTTGGTCACACTGCAGTGTGGTGGTGTATAATGTGAAGGGACAGTGGGACATTGTTGGTTGCCATTCTTCACGGCATATAAAGCCCATCTTCTTGGGGCACCTGGGTGGCTCAGTTGGTTGAGCATCTGACTTCAGCCCAGGTCATGATCCTGCAGTTCATGGGTTCGAACCTGATGTCGGGCTCTGTGCTGATAGATCAGAGCCTGGAGCCTGCTTCACATTCTGTGTATCCCTCTCTCTCTGTCCCTCCCCAGCTCTGTCTCTCTATCTCCCAAAAAAAACATTTAAAAAAATTTTTTTAACCCCATCTTCTTTTGGCATCCTCAGTAATCACACCTGTCCTCCCTGTCCTTGTGTTAATTTTTAACCTCTTTGATCCCGCCACTCTCAAATGCATTATTTTTCTTCACCGGTGCACTTTCTCTCTTTTCTTTCCATTGATGTCACTTCTTTAAGGTTAGAATTTCTATACAAGCTTCAAGGATGAGAATTTCTATACAAGCTTCAAAGCCACCTCCCCCAAAATACCAATTTTTAGCAGAGAACATAGATACAGTGCTCTGTATAATTCTCATGAGACAGGCCCTGTTCTCAGCACTCGGCAAACAGTGATTCACTTAATCCTCCCAGGGGGGTTGTGCTCTACTCCCCATTTTACAGCGATGGAGATTGAGGCACAGAGAAATGAAATGATTTTCCCAAGCCTCTTCATCTGGTAGGTGATAAAACTAGCACTGGTACCCAGGTATCTGGTTCTGGAGTCCACACTCTACACCACTGTCCAGCTCTTATCACATCACAGCTGCCAAAACATGTCCCTCCTCTGCCGACAAGTTTATTCCATGTTTTTCATGTGGTTCTAGCTATCAGTTTCTAGATCCTGATAGATTGTAAGAGAATTAAGATGCACATCGTTAACTGTCTAATTGAATCACTGAATTTTGTGAAGAATTTTGTTTAAGGAGCATCTGGGTGGCTCAGTCAGTTAAGCTTCTGACTCCTTGATTTCGGCTCAGGTCATGATCTCACAGTTCCTGAGTTGGAGCCCCACATAGGGCTCTGCGCTGAACCTCCCTCTCTTTCTGCCCCTCCCCTGCTTTCGTTCTGTCCCTCTCTCTCTCTCTCTCAAAATAAAACTTAAAAAAAAGAATTTTGTTTACAAGGAAGTACTTATGTATTTTTTTCAGTGTTGCCTGCAATTAGGGAAATAGAGAAAGCCCCAGTGCCGAGAGAAAGCATCTGACTTTCTGAGACTGAGACACCCCCGAGAGAGCATGTACAAATTATCACTGGTAAATCTTGTGATAGAAAAGCTTCAGAATTAAAATTCCTCCAAGTAGATGCCAGCAAAAGCATTTTTTCCTAAAAACATACTTGTGACCAAAAAATTTTTAAGTACGTCATGTTTTCTCAATTATATTTTATAGACATGACTTCTCTATTAAAAAATGTCAGTGATAGGCATGGGATATTTCTCAGAAAATCTTTTTGATCATGTAAACACCGCTGTTGAAGATTCTTACTGTAGTATGTAAAGAGCAACAAACACAAATATATTTTATTTTTATTTTGAAAAGTGTATCATTTGCCTCTTCACATCTGAATGTAACCAAAAAACATATGCTGGGGCATAGTTCACGGCCCTGCCATGTGTGTGCGCTCTCTGGCTCAAGGTTCGTTGGCCACGTCTGCCTCGGAGGCTGGCTGGGTGCTCTGTGGTCGCCAGCCACCCCTGCTCACAGGCAGCAGCCCCAACATACTTCCACCACGGTGGGCAAGGGCTAGTGTCTCAGAACCGTCACACTGTCACTTGGCACCCGGGACTTCAGTCCAGGTGCCCACTGCTTCCTCACGTGCCGCCTGCCTTCTCTGGCTCATACTGCTCGTACTGTTAACCGCATCCAAGCCACAAAGAGAAATCCCCAGTTCCAGAGTTCTCACAGGCAAAGAGGCACCACCTGCCTGTTGGCTGTGACAGTTTTGACAGTTGGGGAAAGGAATGTGCCTAAGACCCTGTTGGCTGCTAACGGACCTCCTGCAAACATACCCGCGTACTGCAGCCCCTGACTTCTCCAGCCTCTCTAATGTGCCACACCTTCCCTGGGAAGGCTGCACCTGTCTCCCTGTTCTTGAATACCTGCTCATCTCCTGCAATTATTTTTTAATTTCTTTTAACCCCTGTGCATTAGACATTGATGAGTGCAGGATTTCTCCCGACCTCTGTGGAAGTGGAATCTGTGTCAACACGCCTGGCAGCTTTGAGTGTGAGTGTTTCGAAGGCTACGAAAGTGGGTTCATGATGATGAAGAACTGCATGGGTAAGTGTGCCTAAGTTCTTCGCCCTGCAGTCTTGAAACCAGATAGCTCGACCTTGGCTGGGCTCAGAGCTGCTAACAGCGCACTTGGCAAGGGGCTGTGGTGAGAGAGAGAACAGATTTAAATGTCAGACAGGAAATCTGCTCCTAGATAACTCTTGGGGAGCCCCAACCTCTTGGCGCCTTAGCGGCAGTGAGACTGGGTTCTGTTTATTCATAGAATCTAAAACCAACACAGACTAACTGCTCACAAGGGATTCATTTAACACACATGACGCTGCGTGGTGACCCCAGGTTTATATTCAGCCACGCAAATCCCGTGTTATTTTCTTTGTTTGTGTGTTATTACAAACTCCCTTGGTACCGCCTACCTTTTGGTCCGCTGTTTAATATTGCGTGACTCACGGGACTCCCCCACACGGGACGCAGAAGGTGATCAGCCTATGATTTTTCTTTTAGTTTTATTACTGATAATGGATGGCGACGTACAGTATCTGGAGTTTAGGGTGATATGAAACAAATTGTTTATCTTTTATGAGCATGCTTGCTTCATACAAGTAAGTTCGTTGATAACTCGCTCTTTAAGAATAAAACTTAACCATTTACTTACTGGTAGTAGAAAAAGTGAGGGGAGCATTACCGCATCTCCTCTTAAAGCCGTGTCTTATTACATTTGAGTCACACTTAACTCGAATAATAATTCTTTTTCTCCCATGCTGTGTGCGCGACTGTTTTTCCCTCAGAGTTCTTTAATGGATCTCACGTTTTTACCTTTCAGACATTGACGAATGTGAACGTAACCCTCTCCTTTGTAGGGGTGGCACCTGTGTGAACACGGAGGGCAGCTTTCAGTGTGACTGCCCACTGGGACACGAGCTGTCACCGTCACGTGAGGACTGTGTGGGTGAGTCTGTCTCCACAAGCACATAAGCCAACCCAGCTCACTTGGTACTAAGATAGTAAAGATCAGGGGTCAAGTCTAACGCGTTGTCTGCGGCACGTGAAATCTTAGCTGGTTAAAAGTTGAAACTTCAGAGCCCCTCCATTGTATCCTTAGAGAGCGCCTCAGTGACACAGTCAAAGAGGCCAGCGTTGTCCTGGTTACCCCCGTTTTCATTATAAGTGCACTTGGAAGTATCTTGCGCGAGGGACCCCGTGGAAGGCCACGTAATTGCCTCCTCCAGGGAGGACAAAATAGCAAAGCGGTTGTCGGAAGGGCCTCTCCCTGGTTGTTCACCTGTGCATCCACCTGTCGTCCAGTCAGCAGGGTCCGCCCCCCATGTCTGTCGTCATGGCGTCTGCTCCTGTGTGTGTGTGTGAACACAAGAGCTCTCTCCTCCCCGTCTTCTCACAGAAAGCTGAGGGGCAGGGGTGATGTGAGAATGCCAGTGGCTGGTCTTGGAGCTTTCCAGCCTACTGCTTTTTTTTTGAGTATACAGAGGCCTCTGGGCTTACCGGGCTATAGATACTGGCTTTAAAACCTTCATGTAGCCAGGAAGCATTTTCTTCACCAAAAATCTTTCTTGCAAGTATAAGCAAATAAAATGGCTTAAAACAGACCAGACTGCACAGCCCCATTTCAAAACGTAATTTGAGCACATCTTTCCTGTACACATTTATTCATTTATAAATCATATATGCATCACTTTGCTAATATGGTAGGTGAATCTTAAATCATACACTAAACAGACATTTTTATTTACATTTACAGGTGAATGTAAAAAGTTAAAAAAAAATTTTTAATGTTTATTTATTTTTGAGAGAGACATAGAATGTGAGTGGGTTAGGGGCAGAGAGAGAGGGAGACACAGAATCCAAAGCAGGCTCCAGGCCCTTAGCTGTCGGCACAGAGCCCGATGCGGGGCTAGAACTCCCAGTGTGAGATCATGACCCGAGCTGAAGTCGGACACTTAACCGACTAAGCCACCCAGGCGCCCCAAGAATTTAAAAAGTTTTAAATATTTTTATTTCATTTTAATGGTGGTACTAAAATTTTTTAAAACATGATTATGGAATATTTGTTCATCATTGTGATGCAGTGAATCAGACATCTGTTTCTATGTTCAGTTTATTTTATTAGTTTTTGTGGATCCTATAGCTGGAAAAAGTACCCCTCAAGGGAATATTGTATAATATAAGATGCATATTTTTGCACACTTAATAAAACATGCATTTAATGATCATAGATTTAAATCCATATGTCACATAGTCTTCTTGGTGATTTTGAGAATTTGGAATGAAGGTCTTGTTTTACCTCACTGTATTGTCATTATTTTTACCTTATATTGTGTGTCACAAGCAGTTTGTATGAGGAAATCTTCCATTCTATCATTTTTCTTGCTGTTCTCTTACAACTGCATTAATAGTAGTACTTTATTCCACAGACGTTTGCAGAAGTTTTTATTAGGCACCTGTGTTTCCTATAAGGGTTAGTTTATTTTAAAGTAGGTGATACAGATCCACCTCTGAAGGCACACTAAACACACAAACTAGTGAGGGCCCTGGTATCAGCCCCTGTGACTTGTGGGATCAGCCATCTTCCCTCGGGATACTTGACGTCATTGAGGCTCCTCTTGGCCATCTAATAAAGAGCAGGTGAGCATGCCAGTGTAAATTCGTATATTAAATATTAGTAACTTTTATGTCTGGCATGTGCTAAATGTACATGGTCCAACATTCACTATCCACATGTGGCCACTTAAATTTAATTAAAATTTGGTAACATGAAAAATTCAATTCCTGGTGCACCCGGCTGGCTCAATCAGTTTTGGTCTTGGGGTCGTGAGTTCAAGCCCCACAGGGGGCAAAGAGCTTACTTTTAAAAAATTAAATTAAAATTAAATTGAAAAAATGAATTTCATTCATTCTGTTCGTGTTTGAAATGCTCTATAGCAGATACATATTGGGATAGCAGAGATACAGAGTTTTACTTATAGTACAGTTTTAGATAGAAATAATAGAAATGTAGATTCCAGCATCTTCTTTGAACACCCCAGGAAATCATCTTACTTCCCCCTGAAGAACACAAACCCCATGGGGTGCCTGGGTGGTTCAGTGGGTTGGGCATTTGACTTCAGCTCAGGTCATGATCTCACAGTTCGTGAGTTCGAACCCTGAATCAGGCTCTGTGCTGACAGCTCAGAGCCTGGAGCCTGCTTCAGATCCTCTGCCTCCTCCTCTCTCTGCCCTTCCCCCACTCATTCTCCCTCTCTCTCTCTCTGTCTCTCTCTCTCTACCTCTCTCTTTCTTTTTCTCTCTCTCTCTCAAAAATAAATAAACATTGGGACACCTGGGTGGCTCACCCAGTTGAGCATCTGACTTTGGCTCAGATCACAATTTCACAGCTGATGGGTTCGAGCCCAGCATAGGACTCTGGGCTGACAGCTCAGAGCCTGGAGCCTGCTTCAGATTCTGTGTCCTTCTCTTGCTCTGCTCCTCCCCTGCTCACACAGACACTCTCTCTCACTCTCTCTCTCTCTCTCTCTCTCTCTCTCTCTCTCTCTCTCAAGAATAAACATTAAGAAAAATTAAAAAAATAAATAAACATTAAAAAAATTTTAAATAAAAATTACAACAACAAAAAAAGAACACACACCCCTTTGGAGACCGATGCTTCCATGCAACATTTCTTGATACTTTTAAGTGATGTGGTTATTGCAAAAACATTAATTCTGTGTATCTTTTTACAGATATAAATGAATGCTCCCTGAGTGACAATCTCTGTAGAAATGGAAAGTGTGTGAACATGATTGGAACCTATCAGTGTTCCTGTAACCCCGGGTACCAGGCCACACCAGACCGACAGGGCTGTACAGGTGCGGGTCAGCCAAGTGGGTCTGGAACTTGTATTTTCCAAATCAGCCTAGGACAGCTTCTGGCACTGAATATATTGTAATGAAGCCAGTGGAAGTTCTATGTCCTAAACGTGAATCTAAGCATGGGGACCGGTCTGTAAGATGCCATTGTCTTTATGGCTTTGCAGAGGAATCCCTGGTTTTATCACAGAAAACACCGTAAATTCCATAGCTACAATATTTCTGAGTTCTTTAATCTTAGGCTACTGGGGCTAAAGGCCAAATGGAATGATGTCCGAAAGGAAGTAGAAAGAGCTAAGAAAGACCAATGGTAAAACAATAAACCCAACACAGTAATGGGGAGAAAACTCCAAAGCCATTTAAGCATTATCTGTTTAAAGAAAAGAAGAAAAATTCCCTTTTTTTTCTTTCTTTTTTTTTGTTTAAGGAAGTAGACTTGACAGAGTAATGTGGTTGCAATGTTGTTTTCACAGATATTGACGAATGTATGATCATGAATGGAGGCTGTGACACCCGGTGCACTAATTCAGAAGGCAGCTATGAGTGCAGCTGCAGCGAGGGGTATGCCCTGATGCCAGATGGGAGGTCCTGCGCAGGTACAGAAAGGAAAATATGCAGGCTTTGTACAGCTCATTGATTTTATCTTAACAAATCTCACTCCAGGCACTTTGACTGGATCTGGATGGGGAAAAAAACATATATGCGAGCTTAATAAAAGTCTTTCTTGTTTTTATTTAATCCCAATTTTCTGTCATCAGATATTGATGAATGTGAAAATAATCCTGATATCTGTGATGGGGGGCAGTGTACCAACATTCCTGGAGAGTATCGCTGTCTCTGCTATGATGGCTTCATGGCTTCAATGGACATGAAAACATGCATTGGTGGGTACCATAAAAATGGGATAAATCCCATGCACACATTTGCACGCACACACATGCACATTTATGCACACACAAACACGTCAGGGAACAGTTTTTTCGGTTATTTTAAAATTCAAGCCACCATATTTACAAGATGCGAAAGCTGAAATGGAAGAACTATTTGGAAATAATTTTAGAAAATAATACTGTGTCTTGCACATAGATTACATTTTAGCTTTTATCTCTTTATTTCACTATTACGCTCTTCAGTATAAAAGAGAGCTTTTGAATTCCTCGGATGAAAAAATACTAACCGAAGTACTGAAAATACGTTTTCTAGATGTGAATGAGTGTGAGTTGAACTCAAACATCTGCATGTTTGGGGAGTGTGAGAACACCAAGGGATCCTTCATTTGCCACTGTCAGCTGGGTTATTCCGTGAAGAAGGGGACCACAGGATGCACAGGTAGGTCTCAAACTTATACCCTCTTGTGCTCTGGCTCCTCCTGTTTCAGAGGCCAGCTTGACCTTCATTTGTCCCTTTGCCTCATTTGGACCATGACGGCACCAGGTCATGACTGGGTCATGAGCACCTGCCCCAGGGCATGTGTGATGATGGGTTTGTGTCCTCTCTGGTCACACACGAAGTGGGGGTGTGGGCCTGCATTCTAGTCCCGAGCATCGCCCACATGGCTGTTTGCTCTTGCAGCATCATTCAGTTTCGTAGGAGGAGTGTGGCCCAGACACTTGTCAGGACATAGCACCACGGACCATCCCAGTCGCTTGTTTTTGCAATTCTTCTAACTGGACAAAAATTCATGTGGATTTCTGGTTACACCCTTTTCCTTCCTTCCTTCTGCACCATCCTTTCCTCTCTTTTTACCTCTTCTCTTTGTTTGCTTTTGCCCTCTCTTCCCTTAGCCCCAGTTGACTTTCCCTCTTCTCTTTTCACTTTCTGTCTTTGCTCACCTCATGCACTTTATCTCTTGCTTCCTTTCTCTGTGAAATATGTTTTGGCCTTCTGCATAAAATGGGCGAGGAAGTCCCAAGTCAGTGCTTTGGACTAGGCCTTCCTCATTGTTCAGTTTAAGACCGTCGTCAGGCATTTTGCTCAAGGCAGGTGGTGGGTGGCTTGGACTGCAGCCTGGCTCTTAAGCTGACACCTCCAGGAACAGGTGAGCGAGGAAGATGGGGTGCTCTGGGTGTTCAGTGCTCTGAAGGTCGATGCAAAGCCAATAGTTCTGTGTGTGTATGTGTATTTACATGTGTGATTTCAGCGTCTACAACATGTAATCATTGAGCTGGATAGAAAAGATTATTCTTTCTATTCTAGAAAGCTCTGGAGAACCAAAGCTACAGAGTTTATACACACAAATGTGTACACATGCATAACATGTATACATTTATTTGTACGTATACATGTGTATGTGTGTGTATATACATACTCTTTATTTTCCGGATGGAATCTCCAGTGAATATTTTCACATATTTGCAAATAAATAGATGAATACACACTAAAATGATAATTTTCAAAAACTCTATACTATACTGTATTGATTCTAAAAATGACAGGAATGCACTATTATTTTAAAAGTCAGGCTTCTTTTAATCTTTATGAAACACATGTAACAAATATGAATAGGAAACAGTAGGAGAGTCTCACTTTGGAAATATGATTTCTCCTGACATCTCTAACCATGCCTTCTGCATGGACTTTTGTCTGGGCCCAGGCAGCGACGTGGGGAGGGCCTGACACACATATCTGCCTGGGGGCAGTATCCCTGTCTTACCAGAAAGTGGCTCTAGGAAAAGACCTCTTTGACTTGGATCATGAACTTCTGAATCTTGTTGGAGGCTACAAAAATTAAAAGTAAAAATGATGTTAATGTTTATTTTTTTTTCTGTACTGTTTTAGCTATTTCCATATTAACTTTAAAATGTTAACTGTGCAGAATTATCCTTGGAAGTAGAATTAATTAGCCTTGTATTTACTCTTCATCATATTAACTGTGGCTTCTCAGATGTGGACGAGTGTGAAATTGGTGCCCACAATTGTGACATGCATGCCTCCTGTCTCAACGTCCCGGGAAGCTTCAGGTGTAGCTGCAGAGAAGGCTGGGTTGGAAATGGCATCAAATGTATTGGTGAGTTTGCAAACGTGAACATGCTTTGCTAAGGCACGGAATTCTTAGAGGCTCTTCTTTGCATGGTTGTTAGCCCACATACTGGTATAGGGGCATACTCTTCCCTTTCCTGTGTTCTCTTGAAAATTCAAAGACTATCTTCAGTTGTAAGGTAATTCCTGCCTAAGAGTTTCTTTTATCCTTGGAATAAATTATCAAGCCACAGCAGTCTGCCTTGGCACTCTGCTTTTTAATGTGTTGTTGTTCGGTAAAAATTCTGTGACGTGTAGCCAGAAATCCAAACAGATGGATGATGAAAAACGACTAATATGTTTTTCCAGTCTCAGAGAGCAATCAGTGAGACTTAGAACCCAGGGAAATACATGAAGGAAAGGAAAAGGTTTTATCAGATAACCTAAGTCTCTCTCTGCTGAATACCACCTTCTTAACAGAAAAGAGAATTCTTCTTCCAGAGAAAGCAAAAAGGTTTGCTGGATTCTCAGAGATCTGATTCAAAGAATCAGAGGAGATTGGAGAAGCATTTGCTGTTCTCTAGGTTTTATCAGGGCTGAACTGGAGTCTGATAAGCCTTTTGTAGCTGTGAGGCAGGGGGCTGGATGTCACCCTTGGTGTCGCACAAAGGACAGCTTCACATGCCCGGAGTTTGACATGCCTTCACAACAAGGCATTTTTCCAACTGGTTAGAATTACCCAGGTCGACTTAAGATAGAAAATAAAACAAGCTGAACTGACCTCCCCAGGATTACTCCTTAAAACCTTAGAATTCCACAGTAAGCCTTAGATCTGTTAACAGTAACATCCACTAATTTGAATTTACTGTCTTAGACATTCAGTTGTTTTATACTTGCCAAATGTTTATGAACTGACTATGGAGGTAAATGATCACACCTTCCAAATAACTGTGGTAAGTAACATTCTGTGATGGCATCATTCACTTCACTTGCTATCCACTCCTAGTCCAGCCATCACTCTTTCATTATTTGGACAGTCTTTCAGCCATATCCCCATGCCTGTTTTCTAGCCCCGTTGGCTACTGCCTTTCTCTCTTGTAGCCTCCATATTTTGTGCTTGTCCGTCCATCACTCTAGCCAACTATCGCAAAATACAGATTTAACTGCTACTTCTACTCCAGAATATCATCCAAATTCATTATCTTCTTTCCATCTCCATCTCAGTAATCCCCCTACCCGTCCTTTCTCTGTCTCTGTCTGTCTGTCTGTCTGTCTCTCTGTCTCTCTCTCTCTCTCTCCTGGATGCCAAAAGAAACTGTTCTTATGTCTGCTCATTCATTCACTTGCTGGGCCCGTAATCCATTCTCCACATAGTAGCCAGAAAGACCTTATAAACCATGGATATGATCTCCTTAAAGTTGTCATTTTTTTTAAGTTTTTATTTATTTATTTTGAGAGAGAGAGAGAGAGAGAGAGAGAGAGAGAGAGAGAGAGAAAGCAGGGGAGGGGCAGAGAGAAAGAGGGAGGTAGAGAATCCCAGGCAGGCTCCACGCTGTCAGCACAGAGCCTGACACAGGGCTTAAACTCATGAACTGAGAGATCATGACCTGAGCCCAAACCAAGAGTCAGACACTCAATTGACTGAGCCACCCGCCTCTCCAGTTGTCATTTAATCATTGAATTTAGGACAGACTCTGGCTTCCTTCCCGTGGTTTACAGGACCTTACAGCATCTTCCCCATACCTCTCGAGCTTCATCTTCCATCAGCCTAGCTCCTGCCTTGTGCTTTGTCACTCTGGCTTCCTTTCTCTAATTTTTTTTTTTAATCACATTAAGTTCTTTTCCTCCTCAGCATCTTTATAAGTGCTGTTCCCTTTGTAAGGAATACTTTTCCCTACTTCTGTGCAGCAGGCTGACTCTGACTCATCATTCAGGCCTGAAGTTAACCAAAAACTCTTCAATGGGACCTTCTTTGTTCCTACAGTCCAAATTAGATGCCCCTTTTATTTTCTCCTTGCACTTTGTAACATTTCTTCGTGTCACCTAGAACATATTTAATGTAATTTAATTTCCTGTGTCTATTGTTTCTTAATGTTTATGTATTTTGAGAGAGAAGGAGAGAATGTGCACACACGTGAGTGGGGGAGGGGCGGAGAGAGAGGGAGAGAGAGAGAATCCCAAGTAAGTAGGCTCTGCACTGTCAGCACAGAGCTCAGTGCAAGGTTCAGTCTCACAAACTGTGAGATGGTGACCTAGCCGAAATGGAGAGGCGGATGATTAACTGTAGCATTTGTCATTTCTACTAGACTAGGCTCCGTGAGATCAAGAATCTGACCTTCGTTTCCTCATCTGTAAAAGGAACTTGAAAACTCTATGCTAATTTTCCCACTCGAAATTCAGTAATTGAATTTAGAAATTGACCTGTTTTTAGCGATAAAGAAGCCAGCGATCACGTCTGTCCCCAGCGGAGTCAGAGAGAAATCTAGCACTGGTTTTCCTTTTAACCATTAAAATTCTAGCTTATTGGGTATCTCACAAATGCTTTTATTAGTCATTTTAGCCTCTGTAGAACAAACATTTTGGATTGTGGGTCTGAGCTCTTAGAGAATTAGAACTGTGACCTTACAGGTAAGCGAAAACAAATCACATGTGTCCAGTTTACATTTAAATTGAGACAAGTGAAAATCGTTCCGCGCGTTTAGACGTTTCAGTTGCATTTCTGAACTCTCTTGCTCTGTTCCCTCGGCACACGCAGATCTGGACGAATGTTCAAACGGAACCCACCAGTGTAGCATCAATGCTCAGTGTGTTAACACCCCAGGCTCCTACCGATGTGCCTGCTCTGAAGGGTTCACTGGAGATGGCTTTACCTGTTCAGGTGGGTAAGAATCGTGAGGTGGGTCCTAGCAGAATTTTCATGGAACATTCCATAAGCTTGCCGTATTTGAAGAAAAGTGTAGTTAAAGGGGGCCGAAATTCCCTGTCTGTTTTTACATCTGACATACAGGTGAATGTGTGTCTTTGTCTTACACTTCACACCAAGACCAGAACAGTTTTCCAATAATTCCATTTATTATTATCATATACTATTAATGACTGTTAATTTATTGTAGTCATCAATTTACACAGTAGTCAGAAATCCAAGCTGTCTCTGAATCCGACCCCTTGGAATCAGATTTCACCTGTGCTGCTTACTGTTTTTGTCGCCGTAAGTAAATCATGGAACCTGTGTGGCCTTAATTTCCCCATTTTCAAACAGCCGCAGTAACCATAATAGGTCCATTATTTTTTGTTTTTTGTTTTTTGCTTTTTGTTTTTTGCTAAATGAATGACATATGGGAAAACTGTTCAGCATCTTAAGATACAGCATATGTCCAGCCAGTGACGGCTATTTCATGTGCTTGTCAGAATCTCCGATCACCACAGGGTATTGAAAGGAAGAAATGAAGTTAACACAAGTCAAGGATTTAGAAAAACACCTCGTAAGAGCTCAGTAAACATTACCTGCTGTTTAGCTGCTGTTAATTATGGATCCCTTGAGAATATAGCACCCACTTAAACTCCTGTGAATGACTGCTTTGTCTTGGTGGACATAAAGTAGGAGACAGGTTTGCGGACATCATCAGTGTTCTTCAGCTGAATGTCAGTGCACACTTTAAGCCCCACGTTAAAAGACTTCTAGCTTTTTTCTTGTTTCTAATTATCGACATTAAGAACACAGACTTATCATTTTCCGTTGCTTTAAGAAAACACGCTTATGTAATCTTTAAGGCTTTAATCCTTTAAACCTTGGCTTATTGTATCTTTCTGAACATTTCTCTGCACCGGGAGATGATGGGAAGGGCCTGGCCTTGGTGTCAGGGTCGGGGACAGATTGGCTCCCCGGGGCTCCCACCCTGTGGCTGGCCTCTCCTAGCCTCAGGTTATTCCTCTTCTGACCTGCACAGAATTGGCGTACTGAAGGAAAGCAGCAGCCAGCAGCTACCTGCCAGATATAAGGCCCTCGGTCAACATTGCTTTCTGCCCTGCCCCCCTTTTTCCATTTTATAGAATTAAGTAAATTGGCTTTCGGGTCAATGAATAATGTCCATTTGCATAATTAAGACAGAAGTATTGAATATAATCGTGGTGACAAGAAAGACACTGTCCTCGTGCTACTTGAACAGCCCTTCTGTGCTTGAGACATACTTGATCTAGTGGAAAAACCAAGTTCGTTTACTTGAAAACATAATGTTAGAATAGATACCACTTCAGGGTTCATTTCAATGTTCTTGGTCATCTGTCAGTGATGTCGGTGTCATACTGATGCATCACATTGGCATTAGAGGGAACTGAGACAGATCTGGGCGACACCTGCCTCCTTCCTGTTAAAGATGTGGTGATTGAATGTTAGAGTGTAGGTTCAGCAGCTCTGTTATCAGGTCTTACCCTTGTTTAGGTGAATGTGATTAAGTGTCCTCTCCTGTTAACGAGCACCTGCTGAAGCCAGCAAAACGGACTTAGCAGGGAAAAACCATGTCAAGACCTCGGGAACCTAATAGAGATGTAATTTGCTTCTCCCACAGATGTTGATGAGTGTGCAGAAAACATAAATCTCTGTGAAAACGGACAGTGCCTCAATGTCCCGGGTGCATATCGCTGCGAGTGTGAGATGGGCTTCACTCCAGCCTCTGACAGCAGGTCCTGCCAAGGTGGGTCACTGCGATTCCAACTCATTACCAAGTTGGATCAACTACAGCACATGAAACCGCAGAAAGGGCTGGAGCGGGCCCCACCTGGAAGCAGAATACACAGCACATGCTGCACATATAAAAGTCATTCGTTTAAGCATGGATTATTTTGCCGAATGAATAATGATGAAGGCGGCTTTCATCTCTTATGAAGTTTTCCTGGCCGAGAGCCAACACTTGGAAGTTTGGCTAGTTCCTTTTTTTTTCTTTTTAACCATTTCTTTTTTTTTTTTTATTACTAAATGAATGACATGTGGAAAAACTATTCAGCTTTTTAAAAATATGATCTATCTACCCCAGTCACTGCTATTTAATGTGTTTGTCAAAACCGCAGTAGCTCCTTTTGGGCATTTACCTTCATGTTTTGGTCTGCTGTCTGTATGTCTGGGACTGGAAGGTCTCCTCAGGGATGCCTCAAGGCCTGCACCTTTTGCCTGAGAGCAACGTGTCCTTCCCCTCAGTGATGACATCATCCCCCTTTCCTAGAAATGAGACTTGGGACTAGTGTGATCACTCTCCAAGAAAAAGAATTTGGATTTTCTCTTAAATTAGAGGTTTAAATTAGTTCACTGTATGTATAGTTTTGGGCTGTCACTGTGTTCTTTTGGAGTACATGAAAATACACGTGAGGAAAGGAAGAAGATGAAAAACAATGAGTGAATCAGAAGGCTTAGGAAAATTAGCGATCGGTAGAAAACACTTAACAAAGTAACTCAGGCTAAGCGCTGGGCAAAGATTATAAAAGGAAACCAGATTACAGTTTTTCACTACACTAGTGTCTAATCAAATGACCAGAAATAGCAAATACCAACACACACACACACACACCCCCCTCACCAGTAGCAACCAAAAAAAACCCAATTATATCATCTAGAAATGGCTCAATTAGAGCCTGTCTCTGCCTCACTACCCAAAGTGGTGCTAAGGAAAGAAGGTGTGCCTAAAAGGTCACTGCATTTTCCATAAATGTCCACCAATTTTCAGAGACTCGGAACAAGAGAACGAAGACTACCCCCTGGGGAAGATCGTGCAAACTGAAAGCATTCATGCTTCCATGTTGACCTGTTAGATTGAACAGAGACTAATGCATTTCATACAAGGTCACTGTAGATTGAGCCCCCCCCCCCCCCGCCTCCAGTCCTGGTTTCTTGTAAGTACCAAAGCCAATTAGTAGAAAATGTGAGTCAGTGTGGTTCTGGGATTACATGATTTATTACTCACCTCCACTTGACAAGAGTTGGTGGGAAAAGGAACAAGTGAGCAGTAGCCAGATACTTTGCTAACAGAAAATTTCAAAAATTAATTCTTTGTGTGTAATAATTTCCACCTTCATAATTCTTGTCCTTTATCTGTGGCCTTCGCCCTTTCACACCTTCCCTGAGGTGAGGCTGGACACTGTGTCTTTACTGCACTTCCCTCACGTGTTGGTTTTTCACAGTCTATCATTGCCAGGGAGGGAAATGCCAGCTGCCAGGCCAAGGAGAGTGGTTCACAAGGAGTTCATCTTCGGTGACACCCTGCTCCTCTTTGCTAAACGCCAGGTTTTGAGATCCCAAAAATGTTATTCCATGGTTCTGCCTGTTTCTCCTTGAAGTTGTCTTATCCCTGTCTCTAAGATCTGTCTCATCTGCACAGTTTCTTCTGAATTCAGTAATTTAATTTATTCAGGTCTTCTTATTTGATGATAAATATATGCCCCTCTGAAGTGACCCTCTGATCACTATTTTCTCCTCAGCATCTACTTCTCACCACAGAACAATTCCCATTCTCAGAATTTCTGTAGAGTCCAAGCACTTGGTACAGTTGGCCCTTTCTCAGTATTCTCCACCAAAATGGGAGAATATAAAACCTGGAGAAAGCTCCTCAGGAACAGCTTAGGATTCTGTCAGTGGAGTAAACATGGATGCACACCATTTGGTATCATGTGTGAAGACAGAGCAGAGGCCAGGTTCATTAGCAGAGGGCACATAGAGCCCAGGGCAGCTCTTCTCATTTTTGTCCCCACTCCTGTTCCGCCTTAGGAAAGTTTGGGCTAACAGAATAGCAGCTCTAATGAAACTTGTGCCCCAGCCTGTCTTCCAAATAATGCCCAGATAAAGATGGGGAGGGGATATCAAAATACTCCATCTAAAGTGTATTAGTGTATAAAACTCCTAGAAGAGCTGACCAAGAAGTGCATGCACAGTTTGAAAATACGTGATATGAACTATGCAGGCATCCTGTGGAAGAACAGTGAAAGAACACACAAAAGGTAAAGAACCAACCCAGAGTCGAAGAATACTATCCGGGGAAATAAAGCACATTTCCCACAGGTGCCTTGTGCCACGGACAACCTTGATACGAACACAAATATGTGTGAACACGTTTGAAGAGATTATAAATTTTTTTTAATGTTTATTTATTTTTGAGAGAGACAGAGTGTGAGCGGGGCGGTGGCGGTGGGCAGAGGGAAAGGGGGGGGGACAGAATCTGAAGCAGGCTCCTGAGCCTGTCAGTACAGAGCCCAACATGGGGCTAGAACTCACAAACCATGAGATCATGACCTGAGCCAAAGTCAGATGCTCAACCAACTGAGCCACCCAGGCGCCCGACATTCAAAGAGATTATAAAAATAAGAGAAGACAAAAGGAAAGTGCAGAAGTATGGGAAACAAAAGAAGCGGGTACCACCACAGCAAAATTGGAGAACTATTGAAGAGAGATGTCAGAGAACAGAAAAGGTTGAGATGAAAGCATAATTACTACTAGCATAGAGAATGGGCAAAAATAGGCGAACAAAAACATAGGAACATGAAAGGAGGAAGACGTTAACGTGATTCGAGAAAAGACCAGGGCCATAAACAAGTGTAATTGGTGTCCAGGAGGTAGAGAGCTCAAAATAAATAGAGAACAGTACCAAACAGCCACACATTTTCTTGAGATGGAAGAAAGGACTTAGCCTTATTACTTTGGCTGACTTAAGTTTTAGAGAAGGATAAGGAACCTTCAGGCTCTAGACAGAAAAGGAAAGTCAGGAACAAAACAGAATCATTTGATACTGAAAGACGTGAGAACAATGTCCACAGAGTTCTGAGATCACATGTGACTGGAGGATATTCCACGTCAGCAGTCAGTCAGTTATAAAGTCATGGGGCATATTGTCACATAGGAAATTAATGTAGAGAGAAAACACCTGTGGGCCCTCCCTTCTTGGGGGGAAAAACCTTATCAGCAATGCAACACCATCAATTGAGAAATAAATGTAAGAGTTGCAGTGAAAACCTTACTCC
The DNA here is from genome assembly GCF_023721935.1 of Panthera uncia. Taxonomy (NCBI): domain Eukaryota; kingdom Metazoa; phylum Chordata; class Mammalia; order Carnivora; family Felidae; genus Panthera; species Panthera uncia. The sequence goes on along the minus strand of NW_026057577.1, from coordinate 22,309,636 downwards.
CTTAAGAATCAATACTAATTGCTTCAGAGATTATGGTAAATGCCATAAACATTTAAAAAGTGAAAGTTACAGAAATAACAAAAATGAGTTGGAAGCGAATGCAAATGCTCATTTTCTTACCATTCCTAGCACAGAATCCATTAATACTGTTTAGAAACTATATTTGAATTTTAACATAAAGGGAAAGAGGATCAATTTTTAGTGTGTTTCAACAATTCTTAACATTGGAAAGTATTTGAGGAACTGTCGAGATACATACAAATTGATCTTATGCATAGAAACTCAGCTTCAGTCTGTGAATATGCATAGAGAAGTATTTGGAATAATATTGATCAATCATAATTCTGGGTGGATGGATTTCTGAGTGATTTTCTGCTTTTGCTGCTTTATTTTCTGTGTTGTTTCTGTCCTCCCGATTTGCTACTAGAACTTTTCTATATTGTTGACATTTGAGTATGCTTTAATTTTAAAAAAGCAGTTTTCTAAAATACCTTATTTTTCACTTGTGTAAATGTAAGTATCACACAATTACTACATTAGTTAAATGGAAGTTATTTCTAATAAAGGTCATTTAAAAGTCAAATGAATCTGAAGAGGGCTGACAATACAATTCCATTTTCACTTCTAGAGGAACACAGTTCAGTTATCAACTAGTTAAATGAGTCTTTTTTATTCATTTGTGTAAAGAGAGTAACTTTGTTTATAGGCTCAACACAAGAAAAGACACATTGATACGCCATTTGGTCTTTACAAATTTTTTAACATGTATTTTGAGACGGTACACACACCGGAGAGCATGAGTGCACAGGTGGGGGAGGGGCAGAGAAAGGGAGACAGGATTCAAAGCAGGCTCCGTTCCTTGTGCACAGAGCCCAGTGTGGGGCTCCAACTCACGAACCGTGAGATCATGAACTGAGCCGACACCAAGAGTCGGCTGCTTAACCAGCTGAGCCACCCAGGTGCCCCTATATGTCAGTTGATCTTTTAAACACAGTTTGAACAAAACTTGAAATCTAATATAGTTAAAACTTATCATTTTTTAACTATCAGGAATGAACCAGCAGACCTTTTTTAACTTAAGGTCTCTCGACCTCATGTTAGCATGACTGGTCTAGTCTAGCCTAGAATGACATATCTGCTTTACATTCTCAGAATATGAGGTCATTTGTGTACAAAAATGTCCAACCTTTTCCTACGAGTAGAAATACAGAATATTTCTACAGCTGTACACACACATACATGCCTTCATTTTCATATGAATGAGGAAGGGTGACTTCTTTTTTGACTTTGAGTTAAAGCTTCATGGAAGAGTTTCATAAATTTATGACTTCAATGGAGACATTTTAATGAAATTTGTAAGAATGTAGGACAATGGGTGATCTTAATACAGTCTATTAGAAAAAAAAATATTTCCCTGGTTAACACTGAGTTTATGACAACAGATTAGATGACAGGATAATAAAAGTTTTTAAGAAGTTAAACTTGAATACTTTAAATGATATCTTTAAATTTAAAATATTATGTTATATACTTTGTATGTTGTGGATGTTTATAAAACATCTCTGTATTAAATTATTAAAATGTTGGAATTTGTTTTTATGTTTAATTTTTTACAGTCCTTTAATATGTTTGTATGTAGTTTATTTTTATGACTCAGGCCAACTCTTCTTTTTTAAGTATATTATAACCCAATATAGTTAAAATGCTCAGTGAAATAAAATATTTCTTTTCGGTCTTGGTTCCATAGATAAACATTAGTTGTTGGCCATTTATGTGGTCTACCGAGTCAAAAAACAGAAAATTTTTTACTGCAAAACAACATCTGGGGAGATAGAAAAATTTATTAACATTATATACATTAAATCAAAATGTCTTTGTAAATGAGAGACTACTGTTTTTTTATCCTCAGATATTGATGAATGCTCCTTCCAAAATATTTGTGTGTTTGGAACATGTAATAATTTGCCTGGAATGTTTCATTGTATCTGTGATGATGGTTATGAATTGGACAGAACCGGAGGAAACTGTACAGGTACTACAAGCTAAGGGCTTGATTGTGTTTGGATTAGTTGAGATGAATGTTCTGTGCTAAGTATACAAATTCCTGAAGTTTTTGCTTAGCTTTCTATATACCTTGTGTTACGCAGCTTTTGGAAAAAGAAATTTGCATTATGACACATTTATTTTTAACTATGGAATTGATACATTTTTAATATAAGCAACTTAATACTAAATATCTGACATTAAACTAGGAAACTTTCTTTGTATAAATGTGTGTATGTATATACATATACATATGTAATTTTAGTTAAGCAGATGGTAATGTGTTTTTTTCTTCTTCAGAATTCCAACATTTAATTATTATTCATTCAAGATATTAAGATATTAAATGATACTGTTATGAATATCGTGTGGTTGGTATTACATGTTGTAGGTATATACAAGGATTTGATCTGTATCTCACTGTGCTGAGGCTTTCCCAAAGATCTTTAATAATTTGCAGTGATTCCACCAAATTCTTTGAAATAGAAGCATGCACAGAGAAAGTAAAGATGCTAATGTGGACATTTTAAATGCTTTTCCTAGATATTGATGAATGTGCAGATCCCATAAACTGCGTCAATGGCCTGTGTGTCAACACTCCTGGTCGCTACGAGTGTAACTGCCCCCCTGATTTCCAGCTGAACCCCACTGGTGTGGGTTGTGTTGGTAAGTGAAGGAGATACAAAACAAACAGAATTATACAGAGGTAAATACTCAGACTTTCTTGGTAGTGCACCGTGATGAGTACTTGCTACAATTAGTTTGAAAACAAAAGAGTCCATTAAGAAGCTCCAGGTTACCAATAGATATGGTCACTTTTGTCGTGTTTATCTTCCAATAGTATTTTTAAAACAGGAATTTTTGAGCTACCTGCTCCAACCTCCTCCTGCTTTCACAGACTTGAGAACCAGGACCCCAGGAGGTGCAATAACGTCCTTGGGATCTCAGGGCTTGGAAGGGCAGAGCTGAGGCAGTGTTGAGAGTTGCCTGGCTCGCTGTCCAGTGCATTAGCAGGACAAAGGGCAGAGTCATTGGAATCTCTGTTTCTCCTTCCCATAAGAAGGACCATGAAAGGAAATAAATGAAGTGAAGAGAAGAGAGGAATTGGAGCTGGATGTCATGAGCCCCACCACTGGAGTAAAGCAGGTTGAAGGGAAGGAAGGAAGGCAGTCACGAAGGTTTCTGAGTCTCTCATCAACTTTCCTGATGTCTCTGATCAGAAGATAATTGTCCACCTTTTGCCGCCTGCTCTATTTCAGCATCTTAATGAACATTTATCTAGAGGAGTAAATGATCTGGGGAATTTCCTGAGAGAATATCAAAGAAAAAGGCTAAGTCCTTGCTTTAGTAGAAGTCTACCTGCTGTTTTCAGTGTCAAATGACTATACATAATCATTTAGTTATGATTTATGGATACCCCAAGTTCTGACGTTTTAATTCAAAGTCATTCATTTAATAAATATTGAGTGCCTCTATTCCAGCTGCTAGAACTACAACACGAACAGAGTGAGCACGTTCTCTGCTCTCATGTTAATGTCCTTGTGCCAGGGAGACAGATAAAAGCAGAAGCACTTCCTGACACTGGGGGCTGTTGGAGAAGAAGGGTTGTGTTATGTTGGGATGGGGCAGATCCATGAAGGAAGGAGCAAGCCAGTTGCAGCTTGGAGAGGAGAAGCTTCCGAAGGACAGGAACAGCCAGTGCACAGGGCTGTGGGAGGGCAGTGCTGGCATTGGAGACATAGCAGCAAGGGTGTATATAGTAAGAGGAGGGTGAGTGGGGATGAGCATGGGCACAGTTTGAGGACAGGAGTCAGAGAAGGAGCAATAGCCCAGATCACAAAGTGGCTCTCATCCCTAGCTGCCGAGTAACATCCCATTTGGAACCTTAAAAATATGACGATGGTGCTTCATGCCCAGAAATTGAGTCACTGGGGACTCGGTATCGCTTAAAAGCTTTGTTGGAACAAAGGCTATGAACAGGCAACTGATAAAAGGAGGACTCCAGGGGTGCCTGGGTGGCTCAGTGGGTCAGGTGTCTGACTCTTGATTTCAGCTTAGATCATGATCTCACAGTTCATGGGTTCGAGCCCTGCTTTGGACTCCACACTGACAGCACAGAGCATGCCTGGGATTCTCTCTCTCCTTCTCTCCCTCCCTCCCTCCCTCCTCTCTTTGCCTCCCTTCTCTCTCTTTCTCTTTCTCTCTCTATCTCTGTCTCTCAAAAATAAATAAACTTAAAAAGAGAGGGCTTCAAAAGTGAACAAACATAAGCAAATGCCCAAAACCATTAGTAATAAGAAAAAAAGTCAAGACAGTTGTATAACTCTAACTTGGTAAGACTGGCAAAATTTGGAAACTTGGATAATATAAAGTGTTGGTAGGAACATGGACCTTAAGGAGCCTTCTGTTCTACTGTTAGAAGTGGAGACCAAGGTATCCTTGCAGAGAATATTTTTGAATAACAGCATCCAGATTAATCCTCCAGATATAATCAACTTAGATTTTAATTTTGTTTTTAGGGCAGTTTCTAACTCTTTGTATGGATTGATGCTTCATGGCCTTATTTTTTTTTCTTAGAGGTCTTCCAAAGAACAGAGACTCATTCTGTCTCACAAGTACCATAATGGTCCATTGGACCCTTTTATAAGTCTAAGATACATTATGAGATATTAGTGATCTTATTTTCCCTTTGTCTTAAAATGTTTTGCCATTTTATTATTTTAGGTTTTATTTCATCATTACTCATCAGTTAGGTGCAGTGATGCTCAAAACAAAGATGAATTTACACTAAAGTGAAAACCATGCCATCACCTAGAAGGATTGACACAATAGTGAAATAAAATGTCGAACACTCCTCCAATTTTCTTACTGTGTTGCCCAGGGGATGGCATTATCTTTTGAGAAGGTATAAAAGAAAGCTAGAGACACTCTATTTGGAATCTTCTTGAAGCATGTATTGAACACAGTTGAGAGTTGATAAGTGTTTCACTTTATGACAAAGAGAAGGAAATTGAATGTGGAAAATGTTTCCCAACTGTCAGGTGGATCAGTTATGAATACAACACAGATTACAGTCTAGATTCCAAAGGTGATGGTAAAATTGATCATAGAAGCAAAATGCTAGGCTGTGAGTCTTCAGAGGCTCATATCCTAGATGAGATTTTTTTCCAATTCAGGAATCAAAAGAGTGAGTAATAGATTTTTTTAGATAGAGGAAAGATACTATTCTCATGTCTTAGTCAATAGGGAAAATTTCAACATGCCACATTTTACAAGTACCTGAATCATCCAAGGTCCCTATATTCTTTTAGACACCAAGTTTAATTGAGTTGGTTCTTAAGGGGACTAACAATGAAGGCAGGTGTTTCGACAAAGGATATTAAAATACGGTATGTAGAAATAAAAATCATTGGATTGACTACTCTAGCTGGTGTTGATAAATCTGAAAATGAAAATGTTTTTATTTGTGGAGCAAAGAAATGAGCTGTCCTTTCCTCATCAGAAAAAGGAGCTGTCCCAGTTTTCAAAAGTGTCTTCAGGCATTGTGTTTTAAATGATGCAAGGAAAAGAAGAACAAGAAGTAATGATAAGCTAGAAGCTATTACAGATGTGTTTGAAATGTGGAATCAGTTTTTTACAAAATGGATTTGTTACAGGTTCATGCATAGCAGCCAGTGGGCAGTTAGTTGCATTCACAGGACCGTTTCAGGCATACATCTTTCCAAAACCAAGAAAATATGGAATAAAAATTTGAGTTAGAGAGGATTAAATTCTTATTAGAATTTCTGGTCAAGTTGTTCCACTGTGCCTTTTTTTCTGTACATTATTTTCAAAGTTACTTGTAAAAAGTTGAAAGATGCTTGGGGCACCTGGTGGCTCAGTCGGTTGGGTGTCCAACTTCAGCTCAGGTCATGATCTCACAGTCTGTGAGTTTGAGCCCCGCATCGGCTCTGTGCTGGCAGCTCGGAGCCTGGAGCCTGCTTCGGATTCTGTGTTTCCCTCTCTCTCTGCACCTCCCCTGCTCATGCTCTGTCTCTGTTTCAAAAATAAATAAAAACATTAAAAAAGTTTTTAAAAAATTGAAAGATACAGATGGTAAATGACAGTGACTCTGTTCCTGATACTGAAGGCTTAGAATATGGAAACACTGTGAACCAGCAATTTGTCTCCTGGTGCTAGACAGCAATGAAAGTAACTCAGAGGCCCATCCAGAGACCTGGGTAAAGATGTTCACTGCCACAGTACTTGTGGTAGCAGGGACCTAGAAACCAGTTCTGAAGAATAGATAGATTTTTTTAAAAATGATACTTGAACACCGTAGAGTTGACGGATTGAAAGTAATAAAAATGGAATGAGATCTGTGACAAAATACCATTTGTGTAAATTTAAGATGTGCTCAAGGAAACAAAAGTACTCCCTTTGCAAGAACTCAGACAAAAAGATACCATTAAACACAGTCAGACGGCTGAGTTAGGGGATGTGGAAGGGGAGTAGAAAAGAAGGACAAAAGAAAATGGGAGGGATGAATGAATGCAAACCTAGTAAGAGCAGAACCATGAGTTAGCTTGTATCTCCGCACCTGATTCAGCAACAACAACAAAATGAGAAAAATAAAAATAAATGATAAGAGGCTGCCCAAGTGACTCTTGTGTGCAGCCAGGGATGAAATCTACATCGTAGACCATGGTAAGGACGTGAGATTATGCTGATTGAGAAGGGGAGCCATCGGAAGTCCTTCTGAAGGGTTACTCTGGGTATGGTGGGGAAAGTGGACCGTCGTTGGGTCAAGGACTGAAATCAAGAGATGACATAGGAGACCTTTGCAGTGGTCCAGGAGCGGCGGTGGTGGCTTGGTTCAAGTTGTAGAGATGGAGGCAGTGGTGATTAGTCAGACTCCAGACAGATTTTGAAGGTAGAAGTGACAGACTTTAGGGGCGCCTGGGTGGCTCAGTCAGTTGGGCATCTGACTTCAGCTCAGGTCGTGATCTCACACTCTGTGAATTCAAGCCCCACATCGGACTCTGTGCTGACAGCTCAGAGCCTGGAGCCTACTTCGGATTCTGTGTCTCCCTCTCTCTCTCTGCCCCTCCCCTGCTCATGCTCTGTCTCTGTGTCTCAAAAATAAATAAAAAACATGAAAAAATTAAAAAGAAGTGACAGACTTTATTACTGGGTTGAATAAGAGATGAGTAAGAGTCAAAGACTGACTCCAAGGTTTAGGGCTTGAGCAACTGAAAAAAATGAGGGACTTGGTGTTTATTGGGGAAGATATCGAGAAGAATAGAGTAGATTTTGTCTGTGGTGGAAGGAATATCAATAGTTTGATTTTAGATGTGTTAACTTTAACTGTTAGCTATCTGAGGTTGAAAAATCAAGGTGGCATCTGACAGAATGATGTAAGGTTCTAGGAGGGGGGGGTGATGAAAGAACTGTAAATTTGAGAGTTCTCAGCAAAAACACAGTATTTAAAGTGATGGAACTAATGATCTAGATGATAATTATGGATTAGAAAAAGAGGAAGACTGAGATTCTTTGATGTCTTAAGTATCCTCTCTAAAGTGGTTACTGAGTGTCTTTCCCCAAACTCTCAATGTTCTCTGTGCAAACTAAAATGAAACCAGATAATGGGGAGAAGGAGATGGGGTTATAGACATTTCTTTGATCGGATACGTAGGTTTTGATTGACTTCTCTGGGATTTTATTTCCATTATTGATAAACTTAAGATTCATATCAATTGATTATAGCAAAATTTTCTTGCATGCAGACTAGTGAAGATCGAGAAGGTCCCAGTTGAACAATTTCTCACAATTTTGTTTGTCAGCGATGTGTATGGATTTCTGAACCTAGGAAAGTCGGTCATAATTTCATTCCTACTATGCAATCTTGAAAAGGTTTAAAGCTAGAGATCGCTTTGTGCTAGAGATTAAAATGAATGTGTGGAATTTGAACTTTGTCATTTGCACGACCTCTCTCTGAAAAGGAATTCTTGCTAAGGCACAGACAGTTTTAAGCTCCTGTGTTGCTCCACAGACAACCGAGTAGGCAACTGCTACCTGAAGTTTGGTCCTCGAGGAGACGGGAGTCTGTCCTGCAACACCGAGATTGGGGTGGGCGTCAGTCGCTCCTCGTGCTGCTGCTCCCTGGGAAAGGCCTGGGGCAACCCCTGTGAGACGTGCCCCCCTGTCAACAGCAGTGAGTATGGAGCTGGGGAAGAGGAAGGGAACAAACTGGCGGCTGAAGACTCGTTGCCATTTTATTCTTGTACTGGGGGTGGGGTCTGTGACAAGGGATCCCAGTTTGACTTTGGACTGATTTCAGTGATTATGCTGAAAGCAGCCAAGAATGTTTTATATAAAAGGAATTACAGTTGTTCTTTTTTCATTTTCCATGATACGATAAAAAAAAAGTTTTTTTAACCACAATCCAGTGTGAATGGTGATGTTATCAGTCCTCTATGGTAATCACAAAGAAAGCCCATTTCTGAGACTATCTCAGAGTTGGTGGTAGTTTGGGTTCCTAGACATGGTGTATTCCTGAGGTCAGTCAAATGATGTCTGAAATTGAAATGCCTGTTCTGATAGGGCCACAGATGAAACTTTCGAATTCTTGAGTCTTTCTGGTTTTGTTTTGTTTTGTTTTTGTTTTTGTTTTTACTAGCGAAAAAAGTTGTGATATAAATGGTCTGTGCTGAAGTTTTTTTTTTCTTTAATCAAAAACAAATGGTTTTAGTTATTCTGTGTATGTAATTTTTGAAGCAGTGACCGTAATTCAAGTAAAATGTAATATACTTTTAAAATATATTTGCAAGGGCACTAAGGAAAATACAGCTTACCCCTCTTTGGGTGTGTATTTTGAGCCCAGCAACTGAAAGATGCCTCTTCATTGTCTCAGCCACTTGAACCATCGATCTCACCTCTCTTCTCTTTTGTGTTTTATAGCTGAATATTACACCCTGTGTCCCGGAGGAGAGGGCTTCAGACCTAATCCCATCACGATCATCTTAGAAGGTGAGTGCACCTCTCATTGTCACCCAGATTTAAACAAGGTAAAGAGTTTAGAGAAAAGCTGGTAGAAAGGTCAGTGTGGAGCAATCTGAATGAGAATATTTTACAAAATTACAGATGTGCAGTCAGTTACCAGGATGCCGAGTTAGCGCTTGTCACTCAGAAAGATAGGAGCCATGGCAGTGATGTGCCTGCTCTGCAGAGAAGCTGTCTGTCCAGTCATGCCCAGCTTGCTTTGCTCACTCTTCTCAGATTTTAGGACATTTGCACAACAAAGCCAAAAAAAAAACCACTCCTGGTCACAAGAAGCCTATCCTCTAAGTATGAATTCACACAGACGCATGGAAGTCTGCGGGTCTTACAGTATCACACATTTGAGAGTTCTAAAAGTGACTCTTGTTCTCGATGGTGGTATTTGTTGTGAGTGAGCTGTCTCTCCTTCCACAGATATTGATGAGTGCCAGGAGTTACCAGGTCTCTGCCAAGGTGGAAACTGCATCAACACTTTTGGGAGCTTCCAGTGCGAGTGCCCGCAGGGTTACTACCTCAGCGAGGAAACCCGCATCTGTGAAGGTGAGCTGCACGGACACTTAAACGTTAATAGCGCTCTTTAGAATAAAATTACCAGTCAGGCTTGGAGACAAGGGCCCATCCTCAGATTCTGTCAAAGGATCTGTTAGCCTGGTCCATAGCTTTTGTCTTTTCACATCATTGCTGCTCAGTTGGATGATGATAGATAAATTAATTTACAGCTCATTTGCTATAATTTACTATTATTTTTCTCTGAGTGCATGAGTTGAGTATAAATGGCAAAAGCTGGATCAGTATGAAAGCATTCCGTATCAAGTAAGTTATTAGTTCAAATGATGGTAAGAGTTATATTTTATACACAGAAAATAGGTAAACTTGAAGGCAACTATTAAGTTATTATTTTGCATTAATTTTTAAATGTTAGAAGGCATAGGAAGAAGACATTCAAAGATTATGCTGATGCCTTTCTTGCTTCGATCTCATCCCTTCTCACATGGCACAGTAATCTTCCTCTCAGGGGCCTGGCTTCTCCCCATGGGACTAGGAGCTTCTTGGTCAGAGGCCCACATCTAGGTCCTCTTGGTAGCTATGAGCTCTAAGGATAGAATCTCCATGTTTATTTGCGGAATGAATGAATGAGCGCTTCTAAAAATGAACATTAAACATGTAATATAATCATTTCCATTGTAACCTTTCTTTTTTTCATGGTGATTACATTTACTGAAAGGGTTGGAAAAAAATAAAAATTGCTTAATGTCAGAAATTAGGGGAGTTTCTCTTTTGAATGCCTTTTACATTTAAGGAGGCAGTCCTACAACATCTCCTATATTCCATACACAATAAATGCTTTGTCTCAGCCAACTGTTAATGGAGAGGCAACTAGTGCAACTCCCCGGACCAAGAGCATTGGAATATTCCGTTTTGTTGACTTCTACATCTCGTATGTTTCCTTATCAATTTCTGTAGTGGTCATAGTTTCTTCCACATCTCCCAATATCATTTTTAAGTGCTGATCATGAGCATGTAATCTGGGTGGGAGTTCTCTTTGGTTTCTCATTTTCATATAAATTCGCTCATCCAGGCTGAGCCTGATGAGACCCAGGGGTTCTTCTACGGTGTTGGTAGTTCGTTGCTGGTCCACGTCATCTGCCATGTTTCAAACCGCGTTCCCTCTCCCCCCTCTCGCCAGAGTATACGAGTCTCTCCCCGTCTCCAGAAATATGAAAATGCCATAACCTTTGTTTTAGAACGTGTTAGGTGAATGCTTCTGGAAGAAGGATGATTTGATAAAGAGAATAACTAGTATCTGTGATACTTCTGGAATCTGTGAATGGGGTACTCACTTGAAAGGAGCTGTAAAGATAAAGGCTCTCCTCAGACTCAGACCTATAAACCCAGAGAACAAGCTGATGTTTTCCAGAAGGCAGGGGAGTGGGAAGATGGGCAAAATTAGGTAAAGAGGAGAAGGAGATACAGGCTTCCAGTTTCAGGATGAAGAGGTCAAGGGAGTTAAAGCCACAGCATAAGGAATACAGTCACTGATATCGTAGTAACAGTGTAATGGGACAGATGGTAGCAGTGAACATAGCATAATGTATAAACTCGTCAGATCACTCAGTTGTACAGCTGAAAGTGATGTGACACTGTGGGTCACCTATTAAATTAAAAAAAAGATAAAGGCTTTCCTAACTGCATTCATTTTAAAGTTGGTACTAGTTTAAATGATGTAAGTGAACAGTAAGCTTTAAAGCAGTTCCATTTGAAGGATATGGAATTTCACTTAAAACTTTCACTTAAGGGGTGCCTGGGTGGCTGAGTCGGTTAAGCGTCTGACTTCGGCTCAGGTCATGATCTCACGGTCCATGAGTTCGAGCCCCGCATCAGGCTCTGTGCTGACAGCTTAGAGCCTGGAGCCTGCTTCAGATTCTGTGTCTCCCTCTCTCTGACACTCCCCCATTCATGCTCTGTCTCTGTCTCAAAAATAAATAAACATTAAAAAAAATTCACTTAAAATTTTATTTGAAAAAATAGGCGCATTCACATTATTTTTACCACTTTAGAAAAATTTCTTTTGATCGTCTGTGTTTTTTAACACTGGCATTTTTTTTTTCTTTGAAAAAGACACACTTTTTGCCATGTAAATACGTATTTGGGGGGTATTTTCAGTATAATTGCTTTAAATTACAATTTTTTAAAAAATATGGATTTGGGGAATCAGCAATATACTTTGTTTAGTAGTTTAAATAATATAAATTCATGGAAAAATAACTTCATCAATTAATGGATATTCTTGCCCACTCTAGATATTGATGAGTGTTTTGCACATCCTGGTGTGTGTGGGCCTGGGACCTGCTACAACACGCTGGGCAATTACACCTGCATTTGCCCGCCTGAATACATGCAGGTCAATGGAGGCCACAACTGCATGGGTAGGTAATGGTCTCAGAGAATAATTAGGTCACGGTTGTTAGCTTCCCAGCCAGCACTTGTATTTCAGGCACTTGTGTCTCAGAATTATTGTTCAGAAAGGTTGGAAGGTGTTTATGAATGATGAAGTATCTCAAAGTCTTATACACTTCTGACTCTGTATTATGTTTTTGAACTTGGACTATATAGTTACCTTTTAAAAAGCTTAAGTCTGATATACAACATTTCATCAAATGTTTTGATTTTCTATTCCTAAATAATTTTTGTTTTCCATTCATGTAAAGTAAACATTATTTTACAAATAGTAGAATGTTTAAAATAAAATATGTATTTAATATGTGTTACTTTCAAAATTAAATAAATGCCTTTGAGTAGAGAAACAAATACCTGTTAATTTTTTTCCTAAGAAAATTATAAATGAAATCCCCTGTTTGAAAACAGGAGACGTAGCTGTTAACCTAGAAGTGATTTAGATTCAACTTAAAGAATTATTTTAAGATACCTCCAAATGACCGAGGAATATTCTGGAGTTATTAATCAAGAAGGTTTGGTGTCTCCAGGTATGTGGACTCCACTATTAGCTGCCTGCTGCTATGATTGTGACTGGTTGGCTTGTTTTTCTGCACATAGACATGAGAAAAAGCTTTTGCTACCGGAGCTATAACGGAACCACTTGTGAGAATGAATTGCCTTTTAATGTGACAAAGAGGATGTGCTGCTGCACGTACAATGTGGGCAAAGCATGGAACAAACCCTGTGAGCCGTGCCCAACACCAGGAACAGGTGAGCACATAGCTCATGCTTCTGCCAGAGGCCAGGCCGGTGACACATACACCTATGTGACCACATAGTAAAAAGCAAATGTGAACTAAAACCACACATGTTTAGTTCTGAGAACGTCCAGGAACATCATACAGCCAGTCTCCCAAGCGGCCCTTCTTGGGGCTCAGATACTGATTCCTGGCATACCTTTTGAGGGGAAGTCTGGGATGTTGAAAACAGACTCTACTGCTAAACAGCTAAAATTTACAGCCCCGGTCCACTTAAATTCATTGTTTTACACTGTACTAGTTGATTATTCATTTATTCATCAAGCAGATATTTATTGAGCAACTATTTGTCATTGTGCTCAACCCGGAAGGTATAATATTTTGATTTAAAAACTTGCAGTAACTTCAAGTCCATCAAATTCATTAAGTATTGTTTTAGTTTCGGTCTTGAAAAAAAAAAAAAAAAAAAAAAAAAAAGGATTTGACAAGCAAACTGTACATTAAAGCAACCTATTGCCAACATGTTTCTTATGTGTTTTTTCCCCAAATGTATCTGAAATTTTTAGGCAGAAAATAAAACTTGTCTTCATGTGGTAAAACTTTTCTCAGAAGCTCAGATTCTTTTGAAAGAAAAACTAAAAGAGAATAGCTACAAGAACCAAAAAAATATCCTAAAACTGTTGCCCATTCAGGCTCTTTTGTGATGTAGGAAGTGGTTACTTTTAATAGTTGTATACTGTTTAGTTTAATAGTTGATACTAAACTTTGAACCAATAGGACAAATAAGAAACGATTTTACATTTGTGGCCAGGTATTGCTTAGGGTATGTATATATTTAAATGTTCCATTTAATATAATGATATAATTAATGTGGGGATGAAATGAAAGGTAAGGAGAAAAATGATGAAGAGTGACCTGTGGAGTCTTTCTCAGCGGCTCTAAATCAGTGGGCAAATGGATGTTCATAACTCGCTTGCCATAGTTTTCCTCCAAAAAACAAAACAAAAAAAAAACAAATGGAAACATTTTTACAATTCTCTAATTTGAAAACTCCCATCACGAGGTTGAAGATCACTGATTTGGGAAATTAAATACCACTTTTTGTAAGAGGAAGTATAGGGTGAGGCTTAGGTGTAAGAGGACAGGTCTGTATTTATATTGAAGCTCTGCTATTATCTGACCTTCGGCAGATCCTTTTCTCCTTTGTGACATGGATTCCTCATATATAGAATAGAGATAATAAATTAAAAATGACAGTAACTCACTCAGATGGTTATAGTAAATGAAAGGATGCATATAAATTATAATTGGTGCATTGGCAGGCAGTTAGACACCATTGAATTGAGCATCTATTTATTGTGTGCCCCTGCATGTGATGTGGATACTCAGTGAGTTTTGGTGGATGAAACCTAGAGATCCTCCGTTGATAGCACTTGGTAGGTAGTATACAATATGTGTTTTACCTAGTATGGTTTTCAGGAGGTTTACTCACATGTGTCACCGTGGGCATCAGAAGCAATCTGATCAGAGTAGAAATTAGAAAATTAAAATTGGGGGGTGCCAGGGTGGCTCAGTTGGTTAGGCACCCAACTCTTGATTTCGGCTCAGGTCATGATCTCATGGTTCGTAGGTTCCAGGCCCACTATCAGTGCAGAGCCTGCTTGGGATATTCTCTCTCTCTGCCCCTCCATCTCTGTGTCTCTGTCTCTCTTAAATAAATAAATTTAAAAAGAAGACATTTAAAAAGATTAGAATTTTAAATTTCTATTAGTTTGGCAGATTATGTATAGGAATAACTGTTATAGTCTCTGTTTTATTCTATGATGCGTTGTTTCTGATGCCTCAAATTTCATATTTTAACAAGACATTTACGTTTAAAAAAATAAGACAAAATTCATGTCTCATTCATTTCTCATTGTTTCACACTGTGAGACTTTTTGCACGCTTCTGCCTATGTGCAATTTTTAATTCCTTTTTAAATTCCTAACCTAACCTGGTTTTCCAGTGTGAATAAACTGGACCATTATTAAAGATCTGCATTTCCAAAGAACAGAAGAATTTAAATGCCTAAAGTAGATATTTTGAGTGTTGTAATGATTTCCTTCTAACACAAGAGCAGTAAAAAGTTAATGATGAAAATAATGGTAAAGAATGCCTAGATCTACTTCTCGCAGAAGCTGGTACTGTTAGTGAGTAAATATAACTGAAATTAAAATGTATGCTTGTGAGTAATATAAATATATTTGTCAGTGCAAGCAATAGTATGTAAAATGTTACCTGAAATGAGTTTGAGAATTTTAAGAGTGCGTTTGTTTCATTTATATTTTAAAGCTGACTTCAAGATCATATGTGGAAATATCCCTGGATTCACCTTTGACATTCACACTGGAAAAGCTGTTGGTAAATTCTTCCAGATTATGTTTATTTTAATACCTATAGGTAGCATTATTTAAAAGTCTGTTCAGTGTTTTTAAAGTTTAAAGTGCCTTGAAATATAATAATCTGGATTCTGATCTAATATAGTTAGGCAAGAAAGACCTAACATGTTTACAGACTCGACCCAAGTGTTAATAATGGTTTTATTCCATCAGCATAGTCTGGTGATTGAGTTAGGATAGTTCCAGGACTATCTCAAGATTTCATACATTTCAAGCTGAAACCTTAATTTTCCTTTCCACGAAGACTCTAAACAATCCACTATATTGTAACCTTCAGTTTCTCTTTTCCTTAAGGATATGTTTATGTTTTTGGTGTCCCTTTCTACTGATGTACCTTGGAATTTGAAGAATTATTCATTATCCACAATAATTTTTCTGAATGTACTTTCTCTTGTTCATTCTGCTTTTCTTCCTCAAAGACTAAGTAAGCAATATAATTTTAAGTCTCCATTATCAATACGTATATAACAAGGTACAGAAAATTAAGGACACATAGCTTTCATCATTACATGAGTAGCAGCAGTTAGGGGAGCCCGAAACGTAACTTGAAGTTTGATTCTCTAGGAAGTTTATTTACTACATTGACAGTAAAATCACCTGATATATTGATCAGCTACTTATTTTACCAACACTGTTTAAAGAGAAATAGGCTGTTATATGGCCTTACGTGCTTTTGTAAATTCAGATATCATTCATATCAGTGTTAAAATTTATTTTTGTGACACTGAGTGTGTGTTCTCATTCCAGCATACCCATAACATTATCAGAGGTTTTTATGATAAATACATTAAGCAGAGCCGCGTATATTTGACCGAATCTGTTCATTTTCAGACATTGATGAATGTAAAGAGATTCCAGGCATTTGTGCCAACGGCGTGTGCATCAACCAGATTGGCAGTTTCCGCTGTGAATGCCCTACGGGCTTCAGTTACAATGACCTGCTCCTGGTCTGTGAAGGTAATCTGAATGATGCATGACCCCCTAGCCAGGAAAGTTTGGTAGACATAAATGATTTTTGGACGGTTTTCCGATTTTTATGGTTTCTTCTACAGTACTGAAGAGCGGGTCACCAAACTAGTGAAGCGAATGTCATAGTAATGGAGTGAGGAAGTTCTTTAAATGGAACTGTTGCTCTTTCAGATATTGACGAGTGCAGCAACGGTGATAATCTGTGCCAGCGGAACGCTGACTGCCTCAACAGCCCCGGGAGTTACCGCTGCGAATGTGCCGCGGGCTTCAAACTGTCCCCCAACGGAGCCTGCGTAGGTGAGAGAGAGACCGACTCCTTGCCCAGCATTCTGTGTTCCCTGCACTAAGCAATTGTCCGTGCTTTCCTACCAAAAAATATTTTCAGAGATAATTTTTAAATGATTTTCTAAGTAAGTCTTTTCATTCATATTGAACTATTTTGCCATATATTTTAGTTTTTTGTTTGTTTGTTTGTTTTTGGTTAGGTAAAAGAAACCTCTTCAATTGGATTTTCTAAAGATTAGACCTAAAATGAAATAGTATCCCTGAGATACCCATCACCGTGTAAGAATTGCCTAATTTTTTTAAGTCTTGGAGAGTTTAAAGCCTTGCTTTTTTTTTGATTCAGCTGTTGTTATGGTTCATTCTCAGCCTGTCTGTAATAATTAGTAGCAGGTTATAGAAACATGCCTGTGAAAAAATGAAGGAATCTTAATAAAAATCAGATATGTCTAACATGTGTTTTATTTTTTGTTTTAGATCGCAACGAATGTTTAGAAATTCCTAATGTTTGCAGTCATGGCCTGTGTGTGGATTTGCAAGGAAGTTACCAGTGCATCTGCCACAATGGCTTTAAAGCTTCCCAGGACCAGACCATGTGCATGGGTAAGAAGGAGGACCTGAGTTCCAGGAGAGAAGTGACCTGAGACTCCAGAAGAGACTATGGGTCGGCCACTTGCTGTGACTGACTACCACGTCTCTGTCAGAAACTGTCTTGGCCAAAAGTTAGCTCTGTTAAACCGTTGATGCCTTCGTTGAATGTAAAATTTGCAAGCAGGGGGACACCACGGTTGGTTCTCTGCTTCACTGTTTACAGCCTTTTTGCCCAGATGCCTTTTACACACTTTACCACGTACTCTGGGACACTCCAGGTTATGTGGACGTCCCCACAGTACCCAGTGGCCCTTTGCCATTCTCTGGTCCCATTTAAGAAAACCTTTCCAGCTGCAAGAATGCAAGGGAGTGGTAATAGTAGTAGGAGCAAGAGGGTTGAGATGAATATATAGACACACATACACACATCTTATACACCTTTTCCCAAAATCATTGAGTACATGGGACTTACCTACTTCTTTTGTGTTTTAACTCTTAAAAAAAAATTTTTAGGAAGAAATGTACCAAAACTCTCTAAAATGTCCCCATAGCTAATGTAATGGGTAACTGAGCAGTAATAATGTTCAGTAAGTACTTGCTGAGCTGACAGGTGATGAGATTGCAAAGGCAGATAGGCTGGCTGGCCCTTATGGAGCCCACGCTTGGAACTCAGTGTAACTCCTTTAATCTGATGTCGACAACGGGCTCTATCTCGGCCAAACAGTTCTCCCTGCTTTGCACTTGAAGGAGGAAAATTACATTAAAAACTTGGCTATGTATAATTAGCGCATTCTCAGTTTAGGAAAAGCTGAAGTTATGCATCTGCTATTTTGGTATTGAAGATACTACCTATCTGAAAAGTAATGTCAGATTTCAGCACCATAGAACTGCTTTCCTTTATGACATATCCATACAACAAGGACTGCCCGGAAAACGTTGTCTCCTATGACCTCCCCTGTGGACTTGGGCCGTGGTGGTGGAAAAAACTCTCTAGGAGATGCTGTGCAAAAGACAAATAGAGGATCTAGCCCTATTTGCATGAACTTTCTGAGAATGCTTGCTCACGCATGCTTCTCCTGACTGTACTCTGTAAGAGAGATAACATGATTTGCTAAAAAATACATGAGATTTGATTCAGAGATTTATATGGAGAAAATAGGCCCTCGATTCTAATAATTCATTCATGATGAAAGTCAGTGAGACTCCTTCATAATACTACTCTTCAACAAAGCTTTCTTCCTAAGAAACATTACTTTTTTTTTTTTTTTTTTTTTTTTTTTTTTGGAAGAGTTGGAACAGCCTGGAATTCATTGTGTAGGGAATCTGTTCTCTTCTAGGAAGAGTCCTTTCTAAACGTTTTTTTTTTAAATTCCATTCCTTGAAGGCTAATACTAATGAGTTATAGTAGACATCTTCAGTGTGGATTCTGTTAACTCATAAAATTTAGGAAACTAAAATTTGTCTGTGTTGTGCTGATCAAATTAATGTATGTAAATTTCTGGGGGAGTGGTGTTGATAATGCTTAATAGAACAAATTGTTTAGGGTTTCAGAAGACTGGTTTCCTTACAAAGTTGACAAGCAAACCCATTCGTTAAAACATCTGCACTCAAGGGGATGCTTGCTTAGCTATATGAGCCTATAAGTCACTCAGCAGCACCGCATCTTATAATTTTATAATTTAGAGTTTTCTCCACCTCATGCTCATTTTCCCGAAATAAATAGGGGTTCCTAAGTTTTGAATAAGGAAAATATAAGTGACTCTGTACTTTTTAAAAATGTAAATCTTTAACAGGCTGTGTTTTTCTAGTTAAAAATTTGAATTCCTTGGAGCCAATGTTTCTTTGTAGATGTTGACGAGTGTGAGCGACATCCATGTGGAAACGGGACTTGTAAAAACACGGTTGGATCCTATAACTGTCTCTGCTACCCAGGGTTTGAACTCACTCATAATAATGATTGCCTGGGTAAGTTCTCAGTCCTTTATTGCTTCTATTTATGTCCATATAATATACTGGAATAAGGAATAAAACCAGAGTAAATCAAATGTTTTTATCCCTGAAGTTGCAGATAGATGCCGAAAAGTATTGTAATAACATTGACTCATTTCCACTGAACTGAAGTCACAGTATTGGCTTAAATAATCACAGGACAATCTGCTGTGTTCAGCACTTCTGTCAATCCATCGATACAGGGGGGAAGCCATGAAGACGATAGTAAATCTACTGGGATTACTCTATGGTTTGAAGTTATTTTTACCCCTTAAATGGGATCGAAGATAGACCTGTCATTGCTCCAGTGTTATTCCAAGTATTTCAAACAATGCATTCTTGATTTATATTCGAATACTGACAGAGTCTCCAACTTAAAAACATGTTGTGTCTTGAAACTTTTTTTATTTTCTGTCAGCCTTTGAAGCCACAGATGCCTTTTCCCACAGAAATGGTGAGCCAGTGGCTAGGTGTCCAGGTCAGCCCTCAGAAACCTATTTGATTTCAATTGTTGAACAACTGTAAATTTTCAGTGGAAACTTAAAAAGTATCGGCTCTGCGTGGTACAGGATTGTATCGTTTACCCCTAAATGACAACGATTAAAACAAGGGTTGGCAGTGAGTAGGGGAGGTTCCTGAAGTTGATGGAGGAGACAGCAAGAGAAAGGACAAATAAATGTTGACCACGTGTCAGGCACTGCGCTGGTGCCTCCCAACTAATGTGTCTTTGTTCACCTGGTCCTATAATGTCTCCGGCTTTCTACCATGATGGGATCAGCACAGCTCAAATGCACCTCTGATTTACCCCAAAACACGCTCTTCTCAATTTTGTTTTGGTTTGTTTTTTCTTTTTCAAAATTCTGCCATTGTGAACAAAATTTAGAGCTAATTGGACATTTTTTCAAGTACCACCTTCTTGTCTCTAGTTTCTCAGATCCTTTGTACAACCAGGGAGAGCTGAAGACACACTGCTGTGGCTCAGATCAGAGTGCACAGCCTTCAGACAACTGAGAAAAGTACTCAAATGCAGTCAGCCCTAAGCTGAACTGAAACTTAAGATTTTTTTCTTTCAGATTCTGCATTTTGTCAGCAAAATACATGTCAGCAGTCCTAGAGTATTTTTAATATAATGTATTTTTCTGTATTTAATATGCCCCATTGTTTGTCCTTTGAATATAGTCAGCTTATCTCCAGGTAAAGTCAACTGCAAACTAGGCTGTCAGGTTACATCTGTATACGTTCTTGTCTCCAGGAAAAGAAATAGTTTTCATTTGAAAAGAATGAAGTCTTCACTACATGTAAACCTTCAGTTTTTATCTGGTTATAAATTTGTTATATTAATATCAAAAAGTATGGTTGAGATATAGTAGGGATCTACATGGTCTTAGTCACATGATCCTTATAATATGAGCCATTTTTCTCTGTGTTGATGAGGAATTTTAATGAAGCATGTTTGTAAATGCATACCAATGAGTATGCTTTGACATTGCAACGTGTAACATCATATGCATGTAAGAGCTCTCCCTGAAAGCTAATTCTCATTTGCTTACAGACATAGATGAGTGCAGTTCCTTTTTTGGTCAGGTGTGCAGAAATGGACGGTGTTTTAATGAAATTGGCTCCTTCAAGTGTTTATGTAATGAAGGTTATGAACTTACTCCAGATGGCAAGAACTGTATAGGTAAGTAGCAACACAATAAAAAGTCTTTGTATTTTGTTAAATAAGGATGTGACTCCCCCAGCCCACACACACCTGGAAACTCCATTCACATGTCATGGGATCATCTGATCACTTGGCGAAAATAAGATACCATGGGAAATTTTGGTGTAAGGACAACGCCAACAATTGGGAATGACTTGTCTGCAATGCTTTTATTGGAAGAGAGCTTGGGGCTATCCATGTCTCCATAAAAGGAGACGAAGGAAACAAATCAGGAAAATTAGCCTCTTGCCAAATGAGTAATACTCAAGATGTCAAAAGAGTATCTCAGGGCAAATTTGTCCATAGTGACCTGACAGATCAGAGAGAGCAAGTTGAATTCATGTTAGTATCGTTTGGCAGCAGTCATCTCATAGTTAAATCATTTTTTTTTCTCCTTTCTCTTTAAAGATACTAACGAGTGTGTTGCCCTTCCTGGCTCTTGTTCTCCTGGTACCTGTCAGAATTTGGAAGGGTCCTTCAGGTGCATCTGTCCGCCGGGGTATGAAGTGAAAAGCGAGAACTGCATCGGTAAGGTTAACATTTGTTCCGAGGTCCACGAGCTGTTTGGTGTAAGACAGGCCGGGTAAAGACCCTTTGGAAGTATACTAAATCCAAACCAGTGCAAGCAGGCTGACCTAGGGGATGCAACGTGTAGCAGACTACATCTGCGTTGTGAAACCATCAGAATCCTTTTGAACGTAGGGATAAAGAATTTAGGGATGTGGGGCTGGTCATGAACAGAAATGCTATACTAGTGAGAGAATTTTCAGTGCACTCTGATCTTTTTTCCAAATGTCAACAGAGACTTTCTCCTGAATTTAAAGAGAGTCTACAAAAATTGTAATCTTTGGCAACCAATTTTAAAACAGCTATTAAAGGTGTCTGGAGTCCTAGAAATGTGGAGCAGAAAATCTTGACCATGCCGTTGAGACATTTTTTTCCTTGGGAAGGCCTCATGTCAAAACAGAAAATATTAATCCATTTGTCATAACAGATGTTTTTATGCTGAAACTCCTCCAGCATACAAGAACACTGTAACCACATCAAAAGTGGGTTCCAGAACTGCCTGGTGAACATGATGAAGGCCGACCTTTTTACAGTTACTTAATTTCACTTTTATACAAATTATTTTTTACAGTCTTGTTGAAATTCAGAAGCACCATCTTGGTGTGGTTCTTCTAACATGAAGTGATCGCTGAGGGTTTTTTGCTTTTGTTTTGTTTTGCCTTGTAGTTGTCCAATTAAACAAAAATTCTTTGGAGCTCTACTGTTCACTTTCAAGGGACGTATATGGACAGAACTGAAGGAAACCGTTTACTTGATCAAATTTAATTATTTTTCAGTCCATGTGATTTCATATAGTGGAGATATCATCCCTAGTCTTACCAGCTTGGCCTTAATATCTTTTCCCTTTCTTGATCTGTGTAGTGCGCTGTAAAATTGCCTAGTGTTTTTAATACTTAAAAGATAATAAATCCTAGAAGCGTCTTAATAAAAACCTTCTTGAAAAGTTTAAGATCCTTTCATTTTCTTTATTCCGTATTTAACTCAGTTCTTCATTTTTCCTATAACACATCCCTTTGTGGAACAATGATGGCAGTGGTATGTCCACCATTAGGAGGGAAAAAATACATACGCTTCTTTGTGTCAGAAAGACTCAGCTGCTTTTTCTCTTTGTGGAAAAAAAGAAATCTCTGACTCAGTAACATTTTATGAAGCTGCAGAACCATTTTTTTCTTACTGTTAGCCACGCTCCTATTTTGCATTTCTGAAAAGTACATTTTTAATTAACTGCACTGCAAGACTATTTCCTTCAGGCTAGAATCTCTTCTACCAATTTTTCCAAATGAAATGGTTTCTAATGTCACCATATACACACTTAACATGAACGTATACTTACTACACCTGTATACACATACAAGTTGATGACAACTTTCACTGTACGTAACAGTGAACACCTTGCACCTCTTAGGTGCTGGGGTTACAAAAAGATACAGCCCTTGCCTTTGGTAACCTACTGCAGAAAAGAAAAGATCTGTTTTGTAAGTAAACCCACTGTGTAAAGATACCCTTGCAATCCACTGGGTCAGACACTGCACCGGAGGTACATTAAGGCAGAGAGAGCTCAGGGTGAGGCTGTGAACGTTGGTGGTGGGGGCAAAAAGAAAGTCAGGGAAGCCCATCACAATGGATTGGTGACACTTGGGGTGGTTCTTAACTGTTGTATAGGAATTTACAACCAAAAAAAGGAACAGAACAGAGGAGGCTATTGGCAAACACAGCCAACTCGAGTGTGGTAAGGGGCATCAAGTGGCCAACCCAGAAGACTGAATACAAATGGAAAAGGTAGTATGTGCCTGACACCGTGCTAGACTAAGCTGTGCTGCAGTGACCCAGACAGACCCATAGGTCATGTCCCCATGGAACTTACAGTCTCACGTGGCTGGAATTATGTAATGTCTATTCACTTACGTAAAACAACTCAGTAAGCACTTCCAATGAAACAAAGGCCAAATGTCACTGCTAAGGAATCCTTATTTGAAGGAACCGTTCTGGGATGAGTGGGAATGATGAAATTCTCAGACCCACGTCCGAGTCATCCTGGTTCCAGCAGGCACAGATTTTCAAGCAGATGTGTGGTTTAGAAAGACAACCTGGTGGCCCTGTGAAGGGACTAGACGGAGATGCGGCAGGCTATTAGGAGATTCACGGTATTCTGGGCAGCAGGTGAGGTTGAGTTTGAATTCACAGAGGAGGCTGAAGGAACAGGTCACATGCTGCCTGCATAAGGTTAAAAGGTCAGGGGGAAGAAGAAAGATGACTCGGGGATCTTAATTTGGATGGCGGATGGCAGAGAGGAGCATGAGAGAAGGAGACCATCCGAGGCTGTGACACTTGGAGATATTGAACAGTTGGTCATGTCAGGTGGCCACACACACACCCCTAGGGATCCACTGCAAGGAGCTACAATTCTATTTGGCTGTCTGGGCCATATGGTTGGTTGAATCTGGATACAATCTTTGACTTTTGAAGCAATAATAGTCTACTTTTAAAGAGCAAGTTATAGATACACATTATGTATTCGTGTTTCGTATTAAATAATCAATGGCTAGTGGGTTATTGTAGTATGGACAAACTGTTTATTTTCAAAGACTGAACAGTGTATTGATTTGCCTGAATTCATACATTCTCCTGCTGTCGTCCAGACATAAACGAATGCGACGAAGATCCCAACATCTGTCTGTTTGGTTCCTGCACCAATACCCCTGGGGGCTTCCAGTGCATCTGCCCGCCTGGCTTTGTATTGTCTGATAATGGACGGAGATGCTTTGGTAAGCTTTGGAATGACTTCTGTGTCATAATTTGACCTTAGGAACTTCACAGATAGACAGTAAACCATCATGCTAGCGTTTGTCACTACAAAGTACGTGTTTGTGGCAACTACGTCTGCGTTAAAAATCTAGGTCTCAACACTAAATGTACTGGACACCTTTTAAGGTACTGTGAATTTTCAACCCTGTTTCCAGTTTTTTTAATTTCATACTGAAAAATTATTTTCATTCATTTGCTTATCATTATTATTACTGTTTTTGCTTCACTGTTCCATTTGTCGTTGGACCGAATTTTTTGTACTCTGCTGTATGAGTTGCTTTTAATGTGATATGACTTACTGAAACTTACATGAATTTTTTTTTGTGAGGCTATAACATAACAATAGAAGAGATACGGAAATAATTTTAATACTGAGCGTAATTTCTCAGATTTCCTAGGGACGTTATAAAAACACTTTTAACATTTCAGATAAGTATGTAAAATTTTATAGACAGATCAATTTAAATTGGCATGTGAAATCAGCATTGGGGGATTTCCAGACCTGTCTTTTCACTGCTGACCTCATCTGCATCTGCATCCAGTGTTCGGCCCATGAGAAATGTTCCGTCAGAAAGTTGTACACAAAGTATTCCATCTTTTTAAATGACCAAGAAGGAGGTCTGTGATGTTTGCTTTCTCTTGACTAGATACCCGCCAGAGCTTCTGCTTCACCAACTTCGAAAATGGAAAGTGTTCTGTACCCAAAGCCTTCAACACCACTAAGGCAAAATGCTGCTGTAGTAAAATGCCAGGAGAGGGCTGGGGCGACCCCTGTGAGCTGTGCCCCAAAGACGACGAAGGTAAGAGCAGGCGTGTAAGACTCCACTTTGTGCTGGTTTGGGAATGTGTTTGTCGGTCACCATGGAACTCAGGAATATTGTGAAGGTGAAATGGCTCCCTAGACGTCTAAACTGGTCACCTTAGTGTGAGGGGTTTCTTTCCAGCGTGTGTATTCAACACATGTGAGTGCAGGGTAGAGTTACTGTTAGTTCATTTTTCCCCCCGAGGTCCGTCTTACTTGCTTTCAGAGGAATGAATTTGAGAGATGCAGGGCAGGGGATGCAAGGAGGGGGTGAAAACTCATGCTGAGTCAGCATGAGGGCCATTTGCAGGGTGAGACCGAGAGCTTCCCAGGTCTCCTGTTGTTAGTGTAGTCGAGTTGTAGGTGCCTCCCAGCAAGCTGGGAACTAGCCTGACCTCTAGGTCGGAGGTGGCTTCTGTGTGTCATGGGCTCCTCGGCACTGAACGAGCAGACAGATAAGGGATGCCTGTGTGGCTCAGTCAGTCAAGCGAGCAACTCTTGATCTCAGCTCAGGTCATGATCCCAGGCTTCTGGTTCGTGGGTTTGAGCTCCGTGTCGGGCTCTGTGCTGACAGCAAGGAACCTGCTTGGGATTCTCTGATTCTCTCTCTCTCTGTCCCTCCCCCACACACGCTCTCTCAAAATAATTAACATTTAAAAAAACAAAAACAAAAAAAAAGTAGCAAACAGAACTAGAAGCCCTTAGTAGGCAGCACTCTGGAAGGAGCTGGGCAAGCCCAGGTGACCTTCTCTAAAAAGGCTCAGATGGGGCGCCTGGGTGGCTCAGTTGGTTAAGCAGCCGACTTCGGCTCAGGTCATGATCTTGCGGTCTGTGAGTTCGAGCCCCGCGTCGGGCTCTGTGCTGACAGCTCAGAGCCTGGAGCCTGTTTCAGATTCTGTGTCTCCCTCTCTCTGACCCTCCCCCGTTCATGCTCTGTCTCTCTCTGTCTCAAAAATAAATAAACGTTAAAAAAAAAATTAAAAAAGAAAAAGGCTCAGGGTTTCTTTTGAAGTAAATCATAAAAATAAAATAAGACTCTTGTCAAAAGCAACTTGTAGATGGAAATTAAGTCTAATTTCACGTACACCCTCCATCAGTTCTTAAGTTGTCTCACAACTGAGGCTCTTCAGTCAATGGGGAATTTGTGTTTTTCTCTGTAGTTGCATTCCAGGACCTGTGTCCGTACGGCCACGGAACTGTCCCGAGTCTTCATGACACACGTGAAGGTGTGGTTTGATGTATTTTATTCCTGTAGTCTTTTTTCGTGTAAATACATTTTTGTGTATTTGTTCTATAAATCACGTTTATTTTACTGTATCACATGTAGTATATTTTAACATATGTACACAATGTTCTATATCACATGTGTTATCTTCACCATTGTAAAACTGCACCATATATTGCATACAATCTGTTTATTTGGTTAAAAGAAATGTTTACGTGTTTTATAAATTTTAAGTCTGTGTTGAATAAATACACATGGTTGTGATGTCTCCTTTTATACGGAGGAAGTTTATGGACGATTCTATATTTTAGATGTCAACGAATGCCTTGAGAGCCCAGGCATTTGTTCAAATGGTCAGTGTATCAATACAGATGGCTCTTTCCGCTGTGAATGTCCGATGGGCTACAACCTTGATTACACTGGAGTACGCTGCGTGGGTGAGTGCTGACTCCACATTACATACTTGGAAGCTTCCATTCCATTTCTCATGTTCAGCAGAAGGTCTCCCAGGTGCCCTGGGTGGTGGGAGGATTTACAGAGCCAGTATCGGCAGCTAGTAATAACTGCTTTTTCTTCTCCCTTTTTACATTTACCAGTAGATCTGGTTTATGTGAACATGGAGAGAGTTGCCCAACCTCTGCCTTCCACCAGATATACAAACTCTGATGTGCCTAGAGATTTACACTTGGCAAAGCAACTAACTGGGAGAGAAGTCCCTTTTACTTTGTGACTTTCTGCACCTGCTCCTATAGCAGAAGACCACATCCCTCTCTGGGTTTGTGATTTTTAGGGAAAGCATGGCTATCTCAGGACTCAGAGCTTTGCACACTTGATCCTTTGGGGTCCTCTGTACTGAATAAAGGCAAGCCAGCCAGCTAATGGCAGGGAGGGTGCAGAGTCAGGTGTGGCCTGTACAGATCCTGGCAGTTTGTGAGGGCCAGGTGGATGGATATGATTCATGGGCATGCACATATTAAGCTAAAACTTCCCTAAATTTGGGGGCACTTTTTTATTCCTTTTTTTTTCTCAGATACTGATGAATGTTCCATTGGCAATCCGTGTGGGAATGGGACATGCACCAACGTTATTGGGAGTTTTGAATGCAATTGCAATGAAGGCTTTGAGCCAGGGCCCATGATGAATTGTGAAGGCAAGTGATACCTCCCTTAAATACTACTTCTGCTTGATCTAGAAAGGGTTGTTTCGTCTCTTCTTTTACTTTCATTGTTTTGATGTTCTACTGATGATTACGTTCATCACAAGTATTCTTTTCCTCTGCCTCAGAGTAGAGTCACAGCAGCTATTTTAAAGCCCTTGTCTGATAGGTCCAGCATCTCGGTCATGTCAGAGTCAGCATCTGTTGATGGTATTTTCACTTGAAGTTAGCTCCCCAGCAGGAGGTTAATTTTAGATTATTCCCTGGATATTGTGAGTGATATCTTTGCAGAATGCCGATGCTTTTGTCTTAGCAAGCAGTTAACTTGGATGAACATAAAAGCAGACTGTCAGGCCCGTGGAAGACAGAGGTTCAGATTAAGTTTTTTGCTTTTATGCAAAATAGTGTGTCTCCATCTCTAGCCCTCTGCTATCTGGGATTCCCTCTCACTCTTGAGCAGCCTTGGTTGCCCCCAGCTCCCTCCCCCGATTGCCATGCATAGAAGCTCAGAACATTTCTATTGAAGATTTAGCTGCCAGGCCCTGCTGCTGGCAGGACTATGTCCATCCACAGCGTAATTTCAGAAAAAGAAAAATACTGGGAACTTCTTTCTTGCTGGTTGTTTGCAGAGTTTCAACTTACCACTAAAGACTACTTCAGGTAGTTGTTTCTGTTTTTGTTTTTGTTTTCAGAGTTTATGGTTGTTATTTGTTGGAGGGTGAGTTTGTTAGGTGCTCACTTCTCCATACCAGGAGTGGAGGTTCTAGTATATTACTGCTTTCTCGATGACTGCTAAGTAAATACAGCAGTGTTTTTTTTAAACAATTAACACTCTAGGCTCAGTCCCTGCTTACCTGTTTGTTTGATTAGATATCAACGAGTGTGCCCAGAACCCGCTGCTCTGTGCTTTCCGCTGCATGAACACCTTCGGGTCCTACGAATGCACATGTCCAATTGGCTATGCCCTCAGGGAAGACCAGAAGATGTGCAAAGGTAAGGCCATGGACAAGAGAGTAGTTAAAACTTTATTTGCCACGCTGGAAGTGTACTGCAGTGAAGTTACAGTTCTCATCTATGTTCTTCTAGAGTTTACAGCCCTGTATCTGACAGGATTTTGCTGGTAGATTTCCATACCTAGGTAACAAGACACTTGATGGTCTGCCTAAGCAAGTCAAAGATAAAACAGGCTGAAGAACCCACAATCTTGGGCTCTTATTAAAGAAAAGACTGTCCTTCCCTGAACTTCTTCTCATTGGGATCAATGCTGAAACTTTTATAAGTCTAGAATATAGCCAACAATTGGAAAATATTGGGCTCCTCCTTCCTCTCTCACACAATAGCATTTTAAGAGCCATAAGACCGGAACTAAGACTTAAAACTCCAAAACAATAGCCTGCTCCTGAGAATTTGTTTTGATCTTCTTCCTACGAAAACTGCTTTCTAGATCTGGATGAATGTGCCGAAGGTCTCCATGACTGTGAATCTAGAGGCATGATGTGCAAGAATCTGATAGGCACCTTCATGTGCATCTGCCCGCCTGGGATGACCCGACGGCCTGACGGAGAAGGCTGTGTAGGTAAGGCCTGAAGGGTCTGCTTATTTAAGACCCCTAGCTCAAGACACATTTGGAGCACTGTTTCCAAATCATCCTAACTTCAAGCCAACTACTTTTCTAGGTATTTCAAGGCTGTGCTAGAGCTGGATTTCTTCTACGTCTGGGTCCATGCCAATATAACAGCTTCTAGATGATGCACAGGCAGTTATGCCTGTCCCAGATTATATAAGCCTTCTTGTTTTTCATAATTCTGTGGGTACATATGCAAGCAAGTAAATACAGAGGAAAAAAAATTTAAAAGAGGAACCCCAAGGGGAGTCTGGGTGGCTCAGTCGGTTGAGCATCCGACTGTGGCTCAGATCCTGATCTCACCGTTCATGACTTTGAGCCCCACATGAGGCTCCGTGCTGACAGCTCAGAGCCTGGAGCCTGCTTTGGATTCTGTCTCTCCCCCTTAACTGACTGAGCCATCCAGGCAACCCGAGAATTTTGATTTTAGTCATTCGAGTAGATGTATAAGGGCATCATAGTGTAGTTTTAACTTAAATTTCTTTTTTTTTTTTTTTTTTTTTTTTAAATTTATTTTTGGGGCAGAGAGAGACAGAGCATGAACGGGGGAGGGGCAGAGAGAGAGGGAGACACAGAATCGGAAACAGGCTCCAGGCTCCGAGCCATCAGCCCAGAGCCTGACGCGGGGCTCGAACTCACGGACCGCGAGATCGTGACCTGGCTTAAGTCGGACGCTTAACCGACTGCGCCACCCAGGCGCCCCAACTTAAATTTCTTTAATGACATTGAGCATCTTTTCATGTGCTTACCTGCCATGTATCTTTTTTTTTTTTAATTTTTTTGCATGTATATGTGTGTTTGAATTTCATCTAGCTAAAATACTTAGAAACATGTTTATTTTTTATGCCTGGAATTTTTTTTTTTTTTTTTTTTTTTTTGGTAACTAGCTGAATTTGACATTGTACAGTCACTACATTTATATGTATATTTCCTGGGAGCGAGGGGATGGGCACCATGATCATATCAGGAGCCTAGTTTTCTGGTCCTGGATGTGCCATAAATGAGCTGGGTGACTTAAAAGTGGCCTCATTCTCTTTGTCTCTGTCTCCTCATCTACAGAGTGAGAAACTACGTGATTTGGGTGGGAGGAAGAGGAAGAGATGGAAAGGATGAAGTGTTTTAGCTCTAGTATTCTATGATCCCATTTCTTCCTTTTTCAAAGAAAAGACCTAGGGCAGCATTATACGTTTGTAATTTCTTCATTGTGAAAAGATGCTACAGAAGATACAGGTTCTAAAACTGTTCTGATCCTCAGGCTTTTCATGATCGCATGCTGGAAGCTGAACCTTCTGCAGAAAGAACTCTTTTTGATCATCAGAAAACTCTTTGTAGTGAAGTTTGGTTTTATACAGACATGTTTTTATAATTAGAAATGCTATTATAAACAGCCAAGATACTATTATAAATAAAAATTGTTTACAAATGTCTGAATCAGAATGAAAGATAAAGCCACACACACATACATAAAACCATAATAAAAATGCTGAGTACAGTGAGACTGAAATACAACAAAATTATCTCCAAAATGTCAAACACAACAGAAACTAAAAATATTACAAGCTAAAAAGTTGGACTTAGGTAGGGAATCTAAAATCTCTATAAAGAAAACTAAATGTAATCACAAATGAAATTTCTTTAATTTTTTAAGTATAGTTGTAATATAATGTTAAATTACTTTTGGGCATACAACATACTGATTCAGCAAATTTAAACATGGTGTGCTCATCACAAGTGTAGCTCCCATCTGTCACTCTACACTATTACAATATCACGAATTATATTCCTTATGCTGGGTCTTATTTCTGTGACTTACTTCATACCTGGAAGCCTGTATTTCCCATTCTCCATCACTCATTCTTCACCCATTTCGCCTATCCCCACAGCCCTCTCCCCTCTGTCAACCATCAGTTTGTTCCCTGTATTTTTATAGGTCTCATTCTGGTTTGTTTGTTTGGTTTGTTCACTTGTTTTTTAGATTCCACATATGAGTGAAATAATACGATATTTGTCTCTCTCAGTCTGACTTATTTCACTTAGCATAATAATCTCTAGATCCATCCATGTTGTCTCAGATGGCATGATCTCATCCTTCCCTATGGCCGCATAATACTCTGCTGTGTGTAGATACCGTATCTTTCATCATCCATTCATCGATCAGTGGACACTCTGATTGCTTCCATATCTTGGCTATCATAAATAATACTTCAGTAAACAAAGGAGTGCATATATATTTTCAAAATAGTGTTTTTATTTCCTTTGGGTAAAAACCCAGTAGGGGAATCATTGGATTACAGGGCATTTTTATTTTTAATTTTTTGAGGAAGCTCCATTACTATTTTCCATAGTGGCTGCACCAGTTTGCAGTCCCACCCACCGTGTTTGAGGGTTCCCTTTTTTCCCACATCCTTGCCAACAGTTGTTATTTCTTGTCTTTTTAACTTTGGCCATTTTGAAACATTTTTTTTTTAATTTTTTTTTAACGTTTTATTTATTTTTGAGACAGTGAGAGACAGAGCATGAACAGGGGAGGGTCAGAGAGAGGGAGACACAGAATCTGAAACAGGCTCCAGGCTCTGAGCTGTCAGCACAGCCCAACACGGGGCTCGAACCCACGGACCAAGAGATCATGAGCTGAGCTGAAGTCGGCTGCTTAACCGACTGAGCCACCCAGGTGCCCCAAACTTTGGCCATTTTGACTAGAGTGAAGTGATAGATCACTGTGGTTGTGATTTGCATCTCTCTGATGATTAGTGATGTCTAGCCATCTTTTGATGTGTGTGTTGCCCAACTGTGTATCTTCTTTGGGAAAATGTATACTCACGTCCTTGACCCATTTTTTAGTCAGATTGTTTTTTTGGTGTTGAGTTGTATGAGTTACTTCTATATTTGGGATATTTACCCCTTACCAGACACAACAGATGAAATTCGACTATATGATATACTATGCCCCAGTAATTCGTTTTAAGTAAGCAAATAAATGAATAGAAAAATGTAAGGAATAGAAAAACTTTACCACGATCATTAAATTTTCATGAAAGTCTTGACAGAATGCTTTTGGGGATTCATTTTGAAATGAATAAAATTTATTTCAAAATGAATTTTGAAATATTAATGAGGGGAAAGAAGGCTTTGCTTTTAAGATGATGAAATAAAAATGTGTTACCTCACTTCCATCCCCTGAAGATTTAGAAATGCAGCAGTGGAGGGAAGAGTGTTTGTTTAAGTGAGGAATGGTCCCAACTACAGACTCTGAAGAGTATCTTTCAAATAATGTAAAATTTTCAATCAGAAATAGGTATTTTTGAGGCTCAGTGACATACTTTTCTTTAGACTGGAGCAGAATACAGATATCTCTCAAAGTGACCAACCCTGATTTAAAGAATTCATCCAGCATCTTCGAGTAGATTAGGGACACAGGTGAATGAGAGAAACCAGTTCGACACTCGGTGTGAAGAGCCAGAGAAGTAAAAGAGAAAACAGTTGACAAGACTTAGAGGACTTTACTCAGAGCCACAGTGACCTCCTAAACTACAAAAGGCTCGGTACACATGCCCCACGGGCAGAGAGCATAACTGATGTGGTGAGAGAATGCTCGTACAGCAGAGTACAGCAGACGGGAAGTGAAGCTGGGTCACACCCTGCTCAGCACTGGTGATGCGCTTCTGCGCTGTGCTGTAGCATGTAGTAGACCTGGGGAAAGGCCATCAAAGATGAGGAGTTACACGAGACCGCAACTAACGTATACGTATGAGGCGGAGGAGAAGAAAGGAAAATAAACAAGAAATGGGCCAGAACACCTCAGGAATGGAAGAGGACAAGTTTAGAAAAATAGTTTTTGTAATCTTTAAGAGACACCGTTAAATACAAATTATAATAGAAGATATTGAAAATGAAGATAGAGCAGTATCAAGAGAGAATGGTGTAGCAGAGCTGAGGAAAGAAAGCCATCACAGAGGTTAGTCACAGTAGCGTTTTTGTAATATTTTTATTTCATTGTGAGAGAGAGAGGGAAACAGAAGATCGGAAGCGGGCTCTGCGCTAAGAGCAGAGAGCCCAATGCAGGGCTTAAAGCCGTGAACCGTGAGATCGTGACCTGAGCCAAAGTCGGACACTTAACCAGATGAACCACCCAGGTACACCAATCACAGTAGACTTAATAAAAAGTAGCCGAGGATGAAAACACAAGCAAAAATGTGGATGTGGAAGTGATTCATAACAAAATGGTACAGGTAGAAGACCAAAAAATCCAACATTGCATAAATGAAGGCCCCCCCCCCAAAAAAAAGGAACAATGAAAAAAATTGGAACATGTTCGAGCATGTGTGGAATTAAATTTTTGTAGAAAATATTTAAGCCTGTATATGAGAACACACTGCCCCACAAAAAGCTAGTGCAGAATAGTCATTTATTCAGTTACACTTCATCAAACACCTGCTGTTTGTGTGGTTCTTGGGACAGGGTGTTCAACTAGGGCAGGGTGTCACCCGCCCCCCTGCCCCCACTCTGCTCTCGAGTCATGTGTGTTCTGCTCAGGGAGAAACAGACATCAAACAAACAACTAATCGACATACAAATTTCATATAGTGGTACGTCTTTTAAAGAAAGTAAGATTTAGTGGTTGAATGGGATCTATTTGAGAAGATCCATTGAAGGAAGGCTTCTGTGACGAGGTGACGTCTGAGCCGGGGCCTAGAAATGAAGAGGAAATAGCAGTAAGTACAGATGCCTCAGGCCAGAACGAAGGCCAGTGTGGCCAGAGTTTGTGCCAGGGGAGGAGTGTGAAGTGAGGTCCCAAGGCGGTCACGGGCACGGCAGGCCACGATAACGAGACTGGTTTTGTGGTGCGTGCACCATGGTAGAGGGATTTAGAGTACAGCCCTGCAGATGGACAATGAATGTGAGAAACCTAGATTTATGTCTCCTAGTTCTGGGATTTGGGGCAAGTTGGCTTCACTTTGTGCCTCAAATTCATACTCTAAACATAAATAGGAATAAGGAGAGCACTTACCTCATAGGATTATTGGGGAGATCCAATAAGTTAATTCATATAAACCCTTAGGACAGTGCTTTGCATACAGTAAAATTTCGCTTGTGTTATTGTTACTGCCTGATGTACATTTTTAAAAGATCTCTGGTTGCCTAGTGGATAATGCAGCACAAGGGGTTAGGAGTAGAAGCAGGGTTCACTTAGGTGGCTGTTTTCATCATCTAAATGAGAGCTGAAGGAAGCTCAGATAAGGGCCAGAGGTGAAAGGGACTTAGATTGATAATATACTCTGGACATAATCAACAGAACTTAATGACGGGCTGATTGGATATGGAAGAAGGAAGAGAGGTAGAGAAGACAAATCCTAGCAGTTTACTTGAATAGTTGATTGGATGGCTATTAAATGATAAGGAAAAGACTGGAAGAAGCAGGTGTGATTGGAAACACAGAAAAATTAAAAAAAAAAATGTTTCGACCAAGTTAACTGTCAGAAATGTATGAGCCTTCCAAGCAGTAACAGCAGGTACACAGATTTGTTTATGAGCCAGGACTACAAATTATTGGCAAACAGGTAGTTACTTAAAAATCACAGGATCAGATGAGGACACCAAGAAAGAGAACGCAGTGACTGAGCTCTGAACACTCCAAAATCTAGTGCGGTGGAAAATACTTAAAAGACAAAAATGAGTGACCAGCAAGAGAGGAAGTTCTCCAGGTCAGTGTAGGATTCATGACAATTAAAAGGATGGGTTATTCAATTACTTTTCATTAGAGCAGTTAGAGAGTGGTCAGTCACTCCTGTATCATGCTGCTGAGATGTATTGCACGATATAGAAAGAGAAGCAGTAATTATATTTGGTGACTTCTTCATCACTAGTCATCAGGTTTTCATTTTAATCAAAACCACAGTGAGATATCACCTCACACCTGTTAGGATGGACAGTCATAAAAAGACAAGAGATTACAAGCGTCGACAAGGATGTGGAGAGAAGGGAACCCTTGTGCACTGTGACCTTAGGCACTGTTGGTGGGAACATAAACTACTAAGGCCACTATGTATGGATTTTGGAGGTTCCTCAGGAAATTAAATATGTGCTACCATATAATCCAGCAATCCCACTTATGGGTATATAACCAAAGGAAACAAAAACATTATCAGCTCCAGTGTTCATCGTAGCATTACTGGCAATAGCCAAGGTATGGAAACATCCTAAGTGTTTGTCAGTGGATGAATGGATCAAGAAAATGTACACACATCCTGTCATCTGTGATAACATGTGGATGGACCCAAAGGGCATTATGCAAAGTGAAATAAGCCAGGCAGAGAAAAACAGATACTGCACAGTATTATTTATAAGAGGAATCTAAAAAAATAAAAGTAAATAAATTGAACTCACGGAAAGAGTAGAAAAATGTTTGCCAGGGGCTTGAGGTAGGGGAAATAGGGAGAGGTTGGTAGAAAGGTACAAACTTACAGTTCATAAGATGAATAAGGTTTGAGGATCTAATGTGTACCATGGTGATTCACAGTTGACAACACTGTACTGTGTAATGGAAATTTGCTAAGAGATTAGAACTTAAATATTCTCTCACAGGAAAAGGATAAATATGTGAGGTAATGGGTGTGTTAATTCACTCGACAGAGGAATCCTTTTACACTATACCTCAATAAACTGGAAATAAAATAGAATAAAATAGGAGTTCTGAGGAGGGAAAAAAGAAATAAATCTGTCCTGAAGGGGACCACAAATGAGGTAGTAGGTGGAGGTATGACACATTATTAAAAGAGATTGTTTTTTTAAGATGGAAGTTACTAGAACATGTGTGTTAAGAGAATAACTCAGTGAAAAAGGAGAACTGTAAACTCCTGGAAGGCAATCCAGAGTTCAAGTGCAAGGACTGGCCTTTGAGAAAAACCAGGGAATCTTTATGCTGCTGAAAAAGACAAGAGTTTGAAAGTGAGGGCCAGATAGGTGGTTCATAGTGGGGAGTTGGAGGAGTTCTTGTCGCCCTGCACAGTAGTCATTTTAGAAAATGGAAGCATGGACACACTAGGAAATACAGTAAGATTGTCAAGGGAGTGTTACTTCCCATTTGAGGTTTGAATCGCGAGTTGAAGTGAGACTATCCTGGTAGTGTGTTTGCCTCTAGCCTATGGGTCTGCACTGCATTAGGCACGGAGTAGACAGCGCTAAGTGCTCTAGGAGTAGCCAACAGTGGAAAGGCGACTAATTGGCAATCCTCATGCCATTGAGAAATTTTCAAAGGATAAAGCGTGGAATGCTAGCAATCAAAATTCTAGAGGTCGTGCAGCATCACACCAAGACACTCCCTAGTGAAGTTACAAATTTCAACAATGGAAAAAGGGAAAGAAAAAAGTGAATTACGTTGGTTTCAGGCAACCAAGCAGAAAAACAAAGTATCTACAAGGCAGAAAAAGAAATCAAGCTACTTTTTACAAATTCTCACACTAATTCTCATACCACAGGTAGTAGAACAAAAGTAATCTAAAACTTGGAGACCTCTCTAGCCATCTTTCAAGTACAGAAGCTCTATTATGCGTCACCAGACATGGAGGAACTCCGTCTATCCAACAAGAGCCCTTCTTAAAAAAAATTCAAAAAATAAAATAATTCAGACAACTAAAAAACAAATCAAAATAAAGGTTAATGACATCAGGGATAGGATTAGATCAAGAAGGCTGACCTTGAACCCTCAACTTCTAGAAATAACAGACACTACATA
Organism: Panthera uncia; assembly: GCF_023721935.1. Classification (NCBI taxonomy): domain Eukaryota; kingdom Metazoa; phylum Chordata; class Mammalia; order Carnivora; family Felidae; genus Panthera; species Panthera uncia. The sequence goes on along the minus strand of NW_026057577.1, from coordinate 22,272,978 downwards.
GTACACAATATACAAAAAAATGTTCCTTTTTTAAAATCTATAACTTAGCTCAATATTTTTGTAAATAATCTTAAAATTTGTGTATTTCTATGATTGTGTAATAATTGTTTTTTCCCTACAAGGGAGGAAAAATTTCCCCAAGACACGGCATAGTGGATTTTAGGACGCTGAGAGCAAAGTTGAAAACCCGTAAAGCTTCCAGAGAGAAGACCCAGACTTCCTGCAAATGAACAGTAACACTGGGTCAAAGAGAACAAGGGAACAATATTTTCCAAACGTTCTAAGGGAAAATGATTCTGAACTAAAACTGTATACTCAGTCTAGTAAGGAAATAAACAAAAAATAGGACATTGTCAGAAATGTTCTAAATTAAGTTACCACCCATAATGAAATGACTCTGTGAAATGACCACCAAACGAGATACTCCATTATTTTGTTTTAATTAATGCAAAAGGAAGTTATAGTATACATGAAGCAGTGGTAAGCCAGGGATACAGGAAAGTTTGTTACTTGGTTTAAATAGATCCTGGAGGCACATTTAAAAACAAGATCTAACAAACAAGATCTAAGAAAATTACAACTTCCAGACACAGGTGGGGACAAGAGGAGGGCATAGAAAACTAGACTAGTCTAAGGAATATTGAGAGAAGAGGGCAAGACCATAGTAGATACAAAACACAATAAAATGATAGGTAAGAATCCAAACATACCAGCAGTCATGATAGTCATGATAGTTATAAACTGTGAGTTAAAAAAACAGATGTACTTTTTAAAATTCCTTTTAAACCCAGCGCCTGATGCTGTTCGTAAGAAAGGTGCCAAATCAGAATGTGAGGGAGATTGAAAATGAAGGGATGGAAAAAAAATACTGAGGGCAAGTGCAGATAAAAAGAAAGCACAGGCAGAATAAATATCACCAGATTTGGGGTGCCTGGGTGGCTCAGTGTGTTAAGCATCTGACTTCGACTCAGGTCATGATCTCATGGTCTACGAGTTTGAGCCCCACATGGGGCTGTGTGCTGGCAGCTCAGAGCCTGGAACCTGCTTGGGATTCTGTGTCTCCCTCTTTCTCTACCCCTCCCCCACTCATGTTCTGTCTCTGTCTCTCAAAAATGAATAGGCATTAAAAAAATTTAAATATCAACAAATGAAAGATTAAAAAGTATAATTTGCAACAATGTGGTTAGAAGTAGAGTGTATCATGCTAAGCGAAATTAAATAAAGACAAATATATGACTTCACTCATGTGAGGACTTTAAGATACAAAACAGATGAACATAAGGTAAGGGAAGCAAAAATAATACAAAAACAGGGAGGGGGGCAAAACATCAGAGACTCTTAAATACAGAGAACAAATGAGGTTTGCTGCAGGGGTGGTGGGTGGAGGGATGACTAAATGGGCAATGGGCGTTGAGGAAGACATTTGTTGAGATGAGCACTGGGTGTTATATGTAGGGGATGAATCACTGGAATCTACTCCTGAAATCATTATTGTACTATACGCTAACTAACTTGGATGTAAAGTAAAAAATAAATAAGAAAAAAACATTCTGACCAAAAACAAAGCAAAAACAAAAACATCCTGACAAAAAAATATAAAAAGTATAAAGATGAAAGCAGTTTATAAAAAATATTTCATTGTCCTAAGCTCTCTTAGGTTCTTGATAGCATAGCTTACAAAAAAAAAAAAAAAAAAAAAAAAAAAGCCCCAAACAAAATTTACAGAATATCAAACCCAGTAAAGATAAAAGAGATTTTAATGAAAACCATTTTGCCCTAATAGATTTATCACCAACCAAAAGAGCAGAACTCCCTAAATTTCTCCAACCAGTAAGAGTCCTCACAAACCACGCTGCTCCTCTGATTTGACTCAAAGCCAGTCTGGGAGCCTGCGCTTCATGCTTGCCTGTGTGGCTTTTACCCTACTCTCCACCCTTCCTTAACACCCCCCTCCCCTCAGCCCCCAGCCTCGCTCCCATATCGTGTAAACTGGCACCCTCTCCCCCAGAGTTCTTCCTCACCTTGTCTGGTGTCTTGGGGCAAGTTAATGCTCGTGGAGGTCAATTTTCCATCAAACGACCATACCTCCCCCACAAGGAAGGGAAGGGAAAAAGAAAAACATTTTGTTAAGAAAGAACCCTCCTGGATGGAGTTAAAAATAAATCCATGTTCACATATGACTAGTTTTTATCCCATCATGTTGGTATTTTGGTGGGGACATTTTAAATAAGATGTAACTCCCTTAAGGATCATTTGTGAATGGTCATTTTACACTCTGCTCATTATTCACCCTATTTGTTTTCCCAAAGATGAAAATGAATGCAGGACCAAGCCAGGAATTTGTGAAAATGGGCGCTGTGTTAACACTATCGGGAGCTACCGATGTGAGTGTAGTGAAGGATTTCAGTCAAGTTCCTCAGGCACCGAATGCCTTGGTAAGTGGACACCTGATTGTATTGTACTTGGTAAGTAAAACATCCATTTTATGAGGTCATCACAGAAGGGCTCTACATACATAGTCTTGTCTGCTATAAAACCCCCCAATCTGAGTAATCCAATATGCCTCTTCCTGAAGGGACCCATCTATTAAAATGATGTATTTCTGCCCATGTGTTGTATGCACATCTATGTGTCATGTAAATAGTCTTTTCAAAATTAAGATTAATTAAGCTCTATGGAAAATGTGACTTTACTAAAACTTACATCAGGAGATGATTTAATTCCATAAGAAAATATTTGCTATGTGAGGTAAGCTTTGCTGTATTAATAATATTAAAGTAAATGCCACATTTCAAAAATGTAGTGAAGGTTAATTTTTATTTTACGGTACAGAAAAAAATGTTTTACAAAATATTCTCTTGTGGAAAATATAAAGCTCAGACATTATGTTGTATTTTAATGCTAAAATACCTCTGTGATAAGCCATTTCAGTTAAATATGAGCGGGTATAAATGTATGGAGGAGGAAAATTTAAGGCAAACCGAGAAATAAGAGCACTCATCACTGATACAAAAACAGAATGTCTCAGCTATATCAGATTCTCCAAATGATGTCACTGCGTTAAATCCTCGGAAACTGTTACTCAAGAAAATAAATATTATTTACAATCTAGACCCTTACTAACCACCAATCTTTCCGGAAATAGAAAAGATAACCTACATAGTCTAATGTAGTTTTTTGTTTATAATATTTTCACTGGGATGGTTCATATTAAAGATTTATTTGCCTATTTACATCAGAGAAATTCCTTTATTTATACTAACTAAAAAAACAAAAAAAAACCCACTTAGCCCAAATGTCTGAACCCTCTTTTAGATGCAGAAAATGTGAGATTGGACTGAATACGTACCAACATTGTAACATCATCTGGAATTTCCACAAATAAATCCTGATACTCATTTGCTTATTTATAGGGAAATGATTTCATTTCATTTTCCTTTTATTTGCATTCTGCAGGAATGATAGCTTGCTATCAACTAGTTGCTGATGGATTGAAGAAAAATAAATCTATTTCTAAAGGATAGTATCACCTTTTGTCAAATTTAATAAACTCTAGTAAAAGAACATGCTTTGAACGGATTCTCTAACACCTTTGTGTTCATGAAACTGTCAGGCAGTGTGGCTGTTCACATAGAAGAGTACTCACCTTTGAAAACATTACCGCCAGGAAGAAAAGCATTGATGGTCCTATTTTACTTGAAGATGAAAATGAAGTGTCAGCACCATGTCACTGATGCTTATTAACTCGTTGTTATTTCAGACAATCGACAGGGACTCTGCTTTGCCGAGGTGTTGCAGACGATGTGTCAGATGGCGTCCAGCAGTCGCAATCTCGTCACAAAGTCCGAATGCTGCTGTGACGGGGGGCGAGGTTGGGGTCACCAGTGTGAGCTTTGCCCACTTCCGGGAACTGCCCAGTACAAAAAGATATGTCCTCATGGCCCAGGATATACCACTGATGGAAGAGGTAAGGAGTTGAGGAAATTGACGCACGCTACCAATACCATGAGCATTAACTTAGGTTAACCGGAAGGAAAAGTGAAAAATTGATACGATAGCTGAAATACTTACATGTGTTTGTATACGCTTCTTGCTAATGATTTGGAGACTGGAAAAGATGCAGTCTTAGTATTTAAGAGGTAGGATTGACTGGGAAAACTGAAAGCTTTGGTAACAGTAAGTAATTTTCTTGAGATCACACCCTTTCTAAGGGATGCACTCAGCAACAGAACATACCTGTCTTACCCCAAAGGCCATGCTTGTAACCCCCCAAACTATACCTGCTTTACTTAAATACGTGTTGCCTATTTGTGCACAGGGACTAAGTCAGTTTGCAACGTATATACAAACCAGCAAGTCTCATTATCAGTTAGTGGTTTCCAATTTCTTTTTTCCCCTTCCTGAGCCCATTCCTCTTTTAAGCAGTTTATATCTAAAGGCTCTAACTTTGGAGGTAAATTCTAGCCTCTGGCCCATTAGTCCTCTGTTTCCATTTTTCTGTACAACCACCTGATAGACTGATGTCCTGAAAAATACCATTTTCTTCTATTACTACACAGACTCTTAGCCCCGGGCCTGATTACGTTGCTAATGAAACCCTTTCTTCAGAGCCGAATCCCATTGTGAATATGAGGTCCGGGCATAGGAGATCACCACAAATTCCAGATTACTTGAGCTTCAGAGAGGTAGCTGTATATATCCCGCCAAAATAATACACACTTACATTGCAAAACAAGTAGACTTAAGCAGGGCTTTCAACCTAGCCTCCATGGATGTATCTCTTCCGGTCACTTCAGAATAGTTTTCTTTCCCTTGCATGTTGCCAGCCGCTGGAGTGAGCAGCACTGTGGATGTTGGTTGCTAGTTCTCTCACGTCACTTCCTTCGTTTCTCTTAGTTTTCCCACCAGCGTTATCCCCGTATATATATTAACTTGTACGTTTGTTTTCATTTTGGGGTTGTTTTTGCCCACAGATATCGACGAATGCAAAGTTATGCCAAACCTTTGCAGCAATGGTCAGTGCATCAATACCATGGGCTCATTCCGGTGCTTCTGCAAGGTTGGCTACACCACAGACATCAGCGGCACCTCGTGCGTAGGTAAGGTGCCGCGTCTCTCCCTCTGGGGGTGGCCAGCTCCCATTACCTACAGGTCACTTCTGTCAATGCAGTGTGTTTACCATGGAGCGTGTGGGACACAGAACTGTTCAGTTCATCAGGAAGTGTTCAATTGGAGAAGCATAAAAATTATTTCAAAAATATTGTTTCAACATTTTATATTTTAATACAAAATGACTTCGGACTCTGGACATGTGTGTTAGCATATATAGAGAGAATGCGTTTTGCTCCTCATTGCTGTTTTTGGCATAAAATATACCAATTAAGCATCATGTATCATTTCCAGTTGGAAAGAAGTCTCAGGGCAGAATCCTTCTATTTTTTACAGTCTCTTTTTCTGATTCAGTTTCTTATTGTCTCACACACAGAATTCCGTAACAGTTAAGGGCAGGGGTGGGAGGCTTGCCTTTATCAAGTCTTTCCAAAGCATTCGACTTAGTTTTCTTTCTTTTTTTTTTTTTTTAATTTTTTTAACGTTTATTTATTTTTGAGACAGAGAGAGACAGAGCATGAACAGGGGAGGGACAGAGAGAGAGGGAGACACAGAATCTGAAACAGGCTCCAGGCTCTTAGCAGTTAGCACAGAGCCTGACGCGGGGCTCGAACTCAGGGACCGCAAGATCATGACCTGAGCCGAAGTCGGACGCGTAACCAACCAAGCCACCCAGGCGCCCCTCGACTTAGTTTTCAATGATGACCAAAAAAAAAAAAAAAAAAAAAACCAAGTCTTCTCTCCTCCATATTTAATTACCTTGCAGCTTTACTTCTATTCAAGTTCCTGTTTTAATAACAACCTGGGATGAAAAGGTTAAGAAAACCCATACTGACTCTTAGTGAGCATCTGACTCACTTGGTTGGGCATGAGAGTGCTTGAGAACAGGCTGTTGATCATGAGCTTTTGGCATTCTGGAGGCATGGATCAGTATGTTTTAGGAAGAAATGGAGATTGTTTGCCGTCTGACAGTCTTAGCAGTAAAGAGGTAGTATATTGAAAGGTGGGGACGATTTAAAGACAGTTGTTTTGAATAAAGATGTGAGCAGAGTGTGTAGAAACTGCGAGGCACAGTGCTGTGTGCTGGGGCTGTGCCAAAAGAGAAGAGGGAGATGTCACTGAACCCTGGGAGGAGAAAATTGTACACGGAGGGCCGCCTTGAAAGGAGCTGTGACCCCTAACCCAGTGACTCAGAGCCTGAGCCATCTTGCAGGGAGGGTGTGGAGGGAAATAAGGACCAGACAGCAAAGAGAACCTGCTGGTGGTGTGTGTGTAGTCTAGCAGCCTGGGCCCGAGTCTAGCCGCACGGTGGGCCAGCATGAAGACTTGAATCTGGATCTGTGGTGCCCCACGGTGCTTAGCATGGCAGCTAACAGTTCAAGAGAACGTCTTCCATACCCGTGTGTCACAGTGTCCGAAGAAAGAAACTCTGGGGGCACCTGGGTGGCTTAGTCGGTTAAGGGTCCGGTTTCAGCTCAGGTCATGATCTCGCGATTCATGAGTTCAAGCCCTACATCGGGTCATCCGGCTCTGTGCTGAAAGCTCAGAGCCTGGATCCTGCTTGAGATTCTGTGTCTCCCTCTCTGCCCCTTCCCTGTTCATTCTCATTCTTTCTCTCTCTCCCTCCCTCTCTTCCTCCCTCCCTCTCCCTGTCTCTCTGTCTCAGAAATAAACAGATTTTTTTTAAAGGAAGAAAGAAATTCTTACATTTTAGAGTATGGTCCTCAAGCTATAAACCAAAATACATAAATCTAAAGAATGTAGTGGCACAGCGCCTGGTGGCTCAGCCGGTTGAGGATCTGACTTCGGCTCAGGTTGTGATCTCATGGTCGGTGGGTTGGAGCTCCATGTCGGGCTTTGTGCTAACAGCACAGAGCCTGCTTGGGATCCTGTCTCCCTCTCTGCATCTCCCCCACTTGTGCACACACGCTCTCTCTCTCTCTCAAAAATATTTAACAATTTCGGGGCGCCTGGGTGGCTCAGTTGGTTGAGCGGCCGACTTTGGCTCAGGTCATGATCTCGCAGTCCGTGAGTTCGAGCCCCGCATCGGGCTCTGTGCTGACAGCTCAGAGCCTGGAGCCTGTTTCAGATTCTGCGTCTCCCTCTCTCTGACCCTCCCCCATTCATGCTCTCTCTCTGTCTCAAAAATAAATAAACATTAAAAAAAAAATTTTTTTTTTAAATATTTAACAATTTAAAAAAAACCAATGTGGTGGATTTTTTGAACCCGCACAGTTGTCCAGATATTACATTTATCCAAGAATCATAGACTGCTCTACAAAGTAAACCAGTACGTTACTCTCAAGGACACTGTTGCGTGCATCTTTTCTCTCTGGCTGTTTTTCCATTTTAAGTTGAAGTGGAAAAGAAAAAGATGAAGTAAGAATATGGAGGGAGGAAGGAGGCCAGTTGCTCCTTGAAACTAAGAATTTAATCTTCATATCACTCTTACTTAGATCTTGATGAATGTTCTCAGTCCCCGAAACCATGCAACTTCATCTGCAAGAACACTGAGGGAAGCTACCAGTGCTCATGTCCCCGGGGATATGTTCTACAGGAGGACGCAAAGACGTGCAAAGGTGAGTGAAGTCTCTGGCATTTCTGACCCTTGTCTCTCTTCTTTCGGATCCGAATCTAGCGAGTCCGGGATTCCTCCACCTGTATCTCCTTCATTAAAGCACATCTTCCTAGTGACCACCTTATTATGGCACAGAAACCTCTACTGAAGGACACGTGCAGGGGGCAGAGAGCATTGAAACCCAAACTACCCCAGTTTGCTTCTTCTAGCAAACCACACAATTCAAAATAAAATGAAATTACATAAGACAAAAAACGGTGAGGGAAGAGATTGAAACAAATAACTGAAATCAAATTTCTTTCGTTGGTTATGTAGGATCTTATTTCTCTAAACTACTTTTATTATATGTCTACCGCAGAATATTGAAAATGAATGGTTGAATTTAAAATTTTTTGCTTAGTAGTATTGAAAGGAATTATCAAACTAAGTTAGACAATTACTGTGGCTCCAATGCTATAGTCATGCATTCATTTTTGTCATAAACCTCACCAGTATAAAATCAATGGACTGAGGAAATTCCTTCTTAAATTTTTGAAATACAGGTTATTAAGAAGAATGAAGTTTTATTTCCAAGGAATACCGAAAAAAAAAAAAAAGGACTAACAATAATAGCAAGCAGTACTATTCTCTTTGACCTATTTACTGAGCCATCAGGAATCAATTTAATTTTGCACGTTGTTAAGAGTACAACTAGTGTGTGCTTTTTAAGCTTTAATATAATGAATTAGTTGTTTACATCTTATATTGCTGTGCATATTTACTTCAATATATTTAGTTCTAATCTAACCAAAATCACATTTTCAGTTTTCTGTTAGTTCAAATATAAATTCCATTTATGATCAGAATTACAGATGCTGTATTTTGGGTTTTGTTTTGTTTTTTGTTGTGGTTTTTTTGTTTTGTTTTGTTTTGTTTTTTTTGCTTCCTCTTGTATTTATGATGGTGTTTTCATTTGGAGTCTGAGAACTTGACTCATTGTTTGTTTTCAGATCTTCATCAATTTCCAGATCTTTTTATTATTATTTAACCCCTCTTTTAATAGGAGTAAGTGACCAGCCATGTACTGAACTGTGCATTAAATTCAAAAATTATACCCTTTGGATATTCGCTTTGAGAACGGTTCGTATAAACCACTGTGACTCCTCCATTCTCTTTCTTATTCTAGGAAAACTTTGTGTTATGTATCACCTTAGCCATCCTATCAGAGCAGCCCATGATATTTATGCTGCTGACATGTGAGAAAAGGAACTGCTTGCCATACACATATGGAAGTCTGTAAAGCTTCCTGCACAACTCTAGGCAATATACTCCCAATGGAAGATGTACACATCCTGTGGCTTCATGAGAAAGAATGCACAGCCAGGTGACTCTGCTCTGATTTTCACTGGCTTCTCTTTCATTTCAGACCTTGATGAATGTCAAACCAAACAGCACAACTGCCAGTTCCTCTGTGTCAACACTCTGGGAGGTTTTACCTGTAAATGTCCACCTGGTTTCACACAGCACCACACTGCTTGTATTGGTAAGACAAAACTACAAATGGCTAGTTTTGCAAACTCTTGGTAGATGCATAAAAATCATACTTAAAGTGGGAGAATAACGAATGGCTCAATACTCATATTTAGGACCAATGCGTCATAATTAGTGGTCTAGAAATGTGGCTAATAATATAGGTGTTTTTGCCCAAGAATAATATCCAAAGGAAAAAAATAGTTAAGGTCCAACCAAGCACAAGCACGGTAGGGTGTATTCCAAACAGTGCCTTTCTATTGCATTCTAAATATAACCATGTGTATTCAGACAAAATATGGATAAAGGTTCACTGTAATTTACAACATGCTAGCGAACATGGTGGATTATTTTATGTTAGAAAACACACACGTTAAGAGACCTTCAGTCTGCGTTATCAGAAATCATGTCCTCGATCAACCCAAGACACACTATAACTTCACATGTCTTGAAATAGTCCTTTTCTTGCCACTAACATGACAATGAATCTGGCCATACATTTCTCTCAAGTTTTCACATCTTGAAAACTTAGGCTTTCATACCTCACTTTTCACTTTGTATAGTGAAATCTCAGGTAATGATTAGGAAGCTTGACATTCCTCCTTCCTGCTTTGCTAGACAACAATGAATGTGGGTCTCAGCCTTCACTCTGTGGAGCAAAAGGAATCTGTCAAAACACGCCTGGAAGTTTCAGCTGCGAATGCCAAAGAGGGTTCTCTCTTGATGCCACTGGACTGAACTGTGAAGGTCAGTTTATTTGCTCAAAAATCCTTGATCTAACACAGCAAACTATTTTTAACTCCCAAGCCACTAAATGAGAAATGAGATCATCTCAAAAGAAAGAAAGTACTTAACAAGATAGAACTCAGGAACTGATTTTTGTTCTTAGATTTTCATGTATCATTCTGGGGGCAGAGGAAAACTTTAATGTGGTAGAACCAAAATTCTGAGAGTATGAACTGGCTTTTAAAGTAAGTGTTGTCTTTACATAATTACTGATCTAAAAAAAAAAAAACTGCAAGAGAATTCTGTAGCTAATATGGTTTACAGTAGTATACAGATAGATCAGAAAAAAACATGGGGCTTTGTTCCATGATAACGACATGTGTGAAAGTTAAGTCTTAAAAGAACCAGTTATCAAAGAGAATTGCAGAAATCGACGAAAAGCACTGGGGAAAGTGAGAGCTATTTCCATTTCATTTGTTCTGAAACTCCTGATTCACTCTCTTCCCGACAATGGGCATTTTCTATAAATCTACCCCCCCACAATAGGTATTTCTTGTGAAGTGCAAGGAAATGGTTAACTGGGAATAAATTAAGAATCTGCCTATACCTGACAAAATATTAAACTGTTCTCTAATATTTCCATCACAGGTGTTAATTTATTAGAATTGGTATCTTTTGCAAAATACCTATGCCAAAAAAATTATAGGACTATATACATCTCCTTACATTTTTTTATAAACTATTGCAGTTTATGTCTTTATTGATTTTAGTCACCCTTTGATTTAAGAAATATATTCATAGTTTTTAATGTACTCTTTATAAGAAGTGTAGGAGATTTATATATCTAATTTGCAGCCAAGAAAAATTCGGCTTTAAAAATTTCCATTTTAACATTTTATATTTGAAATCATTGAAAATTTTAAAGTATTCTGAATGTACTGCTGTTTGCCACTTGTGAGTTCAGCTTGTGACCATCCACATACCATTTATTAATTATCCATATAAATTTGCTGTACACACATCAGACGTGTCAATTTTATTTTACTCTTTATGGGTAGATTTCAAAGCCTCAGGTATCATTCCCAAAGAATATGCATGTACGAACAAAGAAATTATTCCAGATGTGTAAGAATACCCCATCACATCTAAAAATAACATTCAAATCCTTACATTTTAAATTTAATTTTGAATGGTATCTCTGTAGTGCTGTATCTTCCTGAAATTGAGGAATAAAATGTCCGAATCACTATTGAATCTACTGGAATATGTAATGCAAATATGCTTCAATTACCTACCAAATAAATCACACCATATGCAGTTAATCCATCCAAAATATACACAACATTTGTGGTTGCTATTGTTGATTTGCTGAAATGAAGATGTTATTGAAAGCACTGACAGGAGATGGTCCGGTGGACAGCATAAGAAGAAGGTGGGCTCTTAGAACCATCTGTGATGACCCCTAATAACCATGTGACTTGGAAAAGCTCACAGCCTCTTTGTGTGTCTTGTTAGTTTCCCTGATGATAGTTAGCCCAGGTTGTGTTGGGAGTGCACGTCCGAACAGTAGAGGCAAGTCTGCGTGAATCTCATGCTGGGCTTGTTTTTGCAGATGTGGATGAATGTGATGGAAACCACAGGTGCCAGCATGGCTGCCAGAACATCCTGGGAGGCTACAGATGTGGTTGCCCTCAAGGGTATATTCAGCATTACCAGTGGAATCAGTGTGTCGGTGAGCTCCTGCTTGTTATGTACCATCTGCCTTTCTTACCTTAAAGTATCTGTGCATAAAATGAACAACTAACAAAGGTTGATGCTTCAGTGTAGCCTCAGAATCCTAGAACTTTATTTATTTTTGAGAGAGAGAGTGAGAGAGAGGGAGCCAGCAGAAGTTCCGCAGAGGGAGAGAGAATCCCAAGCAGGCTCCACACTGTCAGTGCAGAGCCAGAGATGGGGGTCTACCCGAAGAACCATGAGATCATGACCTGAGCCAAAATCAAGAGTCGGGATGTGTAACTTACTGAGCCACCCAGCTGCCCCTAGAATCCTAGAACTTTAAAGCCAGTCCTTCACGGGCATCTGTTACACTAGTCTCTATGTTTGTGTATGTTTGAAAATACCTGGAATAAAAATGTTGTTTTAAGGCCCTAAAAGGTAACTCAACTAGAGCTTTTATAATTAGAAATTTCTACTACATGTACTTTTAACTTTGTAAAAGTGGTGTCAACAATCATCGTCTTCATTTGCCAAGGTCTGGGGCTTTTCATCATTGATGTCTTGTCTTTAGATTTGGGGTTGAAGAATTACCCATCCATCTCCCTCATATAAATCTAAATGAATTCACATCAGCTTAATAAGAGCCATCCATCTGTGCTCTTCAGTTACATAGATCTAATGAAGAGGGTTAAAGTATTTGAAGGTAGAAGAAGTATCTAGTTAGAGCTAATTCTGTTGAAAACTCCAGAGAAAAGCATTTATAAAATAAAATGTGTAGACCTTTAGCTCTGTTCCTTGCATTTCTAATAGTCAATAGCAGTTCTCCTTTTAAGGACAGACTGATCAAAGAGAACATTATTCTGTACTTGAATAGCCAGCTGATTGACTTAGCACAGGCCTCATTTCTTCACTCCATCTGAATGCACTTCATAGACATGCCATCCAACAGGCTGTGACATCAGATGCCAGCATAGCTGAGCAGAGAGGGGAACAGTGGTCCTGCAGAGAAACAGCAGGGCGCTTTCCTGTTCCTCTGTAGTGATTTAAATTACTCCACGTGTTTTCCAAATATTTCACTGTGAGCATCCACTAAATAAATTAATCTGATTTTATCCTTTGTGGTCTTCTCAAAAGAAATTTCTAATGACGGTGTAGTGATTTGAGAAGAGAAAGTCAAGATAGATTTCAAAGGAGGGAAGCCAAGTCTTATGAAAGTCACAAAGAGGGTTGCAGTCTTGTGCCAGGCCAGAGACAGATGCTTTTGTCACCCCCACAAATAGACACTCATGAAAGGAAATGCAGAAGCCATTAATGATTAAGAAGTTAAGGGCAAAGTTTTCAAACATTATCACAATGGTGTAAGTTAGGCAGTCAAAATGATTTAGTAAATTTACTTGTTTTTCTGTACACAGACAAAAAATGTTGCCAATGTCCTTTTGCCCTGCTTTATTGATTTTTAAACAGGGGCAAAGTATAGGCGTAATAAGTACACTTAAGAATATCGAGAACAGTACTTTTTTAGATAGCTGTTAAAACAGTATAAAACAATGATACTGCTTTGTTCATAAAATAGGAGACCCTCCACTTAGTAAATAACATGGATTTCTCAGTTAATTCTGTGGATATTACAGCCAAAGGATGATCTTCTAATATCTCCTATGTGTCAGCTTATTAAAAAGAATTCTCATTTTTATAGTGACCATAAGTATAAACAGGAACATGTATGGAATATCATCTCAACTTCCAAGTTCTTAAGTTTGCTGAAGCTTCTACCTATAAATATCTAGTGCAAAAATATCTATATAGTTTTTCACTACATTGGTCTAACTTTAAGATCAAGGCTAATATAGTATATATCCTTTTTAAAAATTTATTTATTTTGAGAGAGAGAAAGAGACGAGTTGGGGAGGGGCAGAGAGAATCCCAGGCAGGCTCCACATGGAGCCCAACGAGGGGACTCAGTCTCAAGACCATGAGATCACAACCTGAACTGAAATCAACAGTCAGATGCTTAACCAACTGAGCCCCCCAGGTGCCCCATGTATGGTGCATCCTAATTCCCCTTTGTGGGATCCTCCAAGTGGGCACTTCAGCAAGGCAGTCACCCCAGAGAAGCTCACACAGTGTAACAGCAGGGATTTATTTGGAAGTTTCCAGATTCTTCTGTTCAAGGTTGAGGAATCCAGCTGGTCTCTACTTTAACTGCTGACTTCCTTGCTTTGAACACACATAATTCCAGTTGGAATTTCAACTCAAATATATGGCAGGGATGGAATTAAACCATCAGGAACTAATAAAAGCAACAACTTGTCAAAAGAACAAGAATTATGACAAAATGCCAGCTGAAAGGCCGCAAATTATTTTTATCTGTTACCTGTGTGTGTAAATATCATTAGTCATTCATAGGATTGAAGGGGGAAGGATACAGAATGAAGGGACCAAACTGTTATAGTCAGTGTATCAGATAATTTTAATAATATTAAATTGTAAGCCTACAATGTTGTAATACTGTTGCCAACTTAAGGAAAATGACAGTTTGTGTTACTACTGAAAAAGGTTTTTTTTTTTTTTAATTTTTTTAACGTTTATTCATTTTTTGAGAGACAGAGAGAGACAGAGCATGAATGGGGGAAGGACAGAGAGAGAGGGAGGCACAGAATCTGAAGCAGGTTCCAGGCTCTGAGCTGACACCACAGAGCCCGACCTGGGTCTCAAACCCACAAACCATGAGATCACGACCTGAGCCGAAGCTGGATGCTTAACCGACTGAGCCACCCAGGTGCCCCAACACTAAAGAAAGGTTTTGATTCTCATGAACACTTTAAGAAGTCTCCAGCCACTTGCCAGAGAACATTTATAACATTGTGGCACATACACTGTACCGATGTAGGTAGGTAACATTCCCAAATTGTTATAACCGTTATTAATTATTCAAAATTGAAAATAAGTGAATATTAACACTTGCCCATGGAAAAAAAATTATTAATCAGTGAGGCATGAGATAAAGTATGTATTAAACATGAAAATATTTTACAAGTGAGATTACCTGAGTCCAAAAAAATATACCACAATATACATTTGTAACAAATGAGTACATTATGGAGCTTAGAAAAACATGACACATATTTAAATGTTCTCGTCAACAGTACGTAAATGCAATTTACTCAGTTAATTGCCTTTCCCTGGTAATTTTTCTACCTAACAGAATGTCTAATCCTATATTCATAGCAGGATCATTTTGTTAAATTATAACCTAATTTATATTTTCTGTTAGGAGAGAAACACTGCATATAAATGTCAGATTTAATGACTGAAGCAGGTCAGCCTTCATGGCCAAATTTCAAGTCTTTTGAACATAGAAATAAAACAGCAGTTACGCCTATGTCCGAGGTAGCCTAGTTATTAAGAATTCACTTAAATACTTTTCTCCCCATGAAATGAAGACTAAGAACTCATACATAGTAAGTAATCCTATCAAGTTGTATATCCGGCACTCTCTGTTTGCTGGTCTAATTCTGAAGCTATAATCCTGACACAAAAATTGCCTAATTCATTCACACCTATCCTTTTGGTAACTTGTGGGCTTTACCTCATGGAGTTAAATTTCCTGAGAGGCCTCGGCTCGGAGATTGCCCCTGCACCCCCGTAAACCTCCCTGTAGCTGTTGTGTTCCAGACGCACATCTCCTTGCAAATGGACCGTCTCCTCACGTGGGCTGAAACGTAAACTTGTCACGTATCAGGGAAACAGCCACATTGTGCTCCACTGGGGTCATAAGAATTCCACGGAGCAGATGTGACTTGAGCCCAGGGTGAAATGTGGATTATGATAAAGCCCAGAGGAGTCAAGCCACATGCTATGTATCAACCAGGCAGTGAAGAGCAAAACTATAATCTCCGCAGTTAAAAGCACAATCAGGCTTTGATTTTTGTAAAAATAAGAGCGACTGAAAGTAGAACCTGTCATTATCCTGCAGGCAGGAATGTACAGTGTAAGGTTAGTTATTAAACTAGTAAAACCTAGGTTAGCATTTGCTGAATGCAAACCTCTCCCAGAAGATACAGTCTGCACCTAATGGGTTCTCAAGTAGTTAAAAGCATACTAGATTTCCAGTTCAATAAACTGAATTAAATAATGTTTCTTTTAATTACTTTGTAATTCATAGTATTTGAATTTTTACATATGTTTTCTACCCACATAGAATGAATTTGGGAATTGCTAGGGGAATGGAAATGTGTATAGAAACAGGTTTTTTTAAATTGAGATATAATTCACATATCATAAAAGTCATCTTTTCAAAATGTGTACAGTTCAGGGGCTCCTGGGTGGCTCAGTCGCTTAAGCACCGAACTTCAGCTCAGGTCATGATCACCCAGTTCGTGGTTCGAGCTCCAAGCTGGGCTCTGTGCTGACAGCTCAGAGCCTGGAGCCTGCTTCCGATTGTGTGTCTCCCTCCCTCTCTGCCCCTCCCCTGCTCACGTTCTGTCTCTGTCTCTCTCAGAAACAAAAACGTTAAAAAAAAATTAAAAACACAATGTGTGCAGTTCAGTGGTGTTCAGTATATTCTTACAGGAGTGTGCAATCATCACCTCCCACACATTTTCATCATCCTAGAGAGAAACTCCACACCCATAAGGAATCATTCTCCATTTCTCCCTCCCTGTGGCCCCTGAAATGTAGTGATGTACTTTGTATCTCCTTGGATCTGAGAGACAGGCTTTTGAAGTAACCTTAGGTTCCAAGAATAGAAGTTGTTCAGTGGGCAGACTGCCTACATCTGTACCCAAAGGCTGCCATCCTATTCAGAAATATAGCACAGACAGAAAATTAAAGGGGAGGGCCAGGGTTTTTTTAAAGCCCTAAGTGAGGGGAATTTTGTCTGGGGTTTTTTTTTTTTTTAATTTTATAAGCTTTGCCAATCAACCATCAGAGTGAACATTTTTTAAATACGCTTCTGGAGGTATGTCCACGTGAAACTGTCATTCCTCTGACAGCCAGGCTCTCCTTCACCTCCCGCCCCCTCCCTTGGGTAAGAGTTTCTTACTCTGTGTTTCTAGACGAGAATGAATGCTCCAATCCCAATGCATGTGGCTCCGCTTCCTGCTACAACACCCTGGGGGGTTACAAGTGCGTCTGCCCCTCCGGCTTCTCCTTCGACCAGTTCTCCAGCGCCTGCCATGATGTCAACGAGTGCTCGTCCTCCAAGAACCCCTGCAACTATGGCTGCTCCAACACAGAAGGGGGCTACCTCTGTGGCTGCCCGCCCGGCTACTACCGAGTAGGACAGGGGTAAGGCTACCCACCTCTCCGCGCTGGGAAGCAAGCGCGGTCCCGACACTTAAGGGAAAGCTAATGTTGCCCGGGAGGCAAAAGCACTGGTCAGAGGACTTGGGATGTGGGAAGGAGGACCGCCAGGAAGGCACATGGGTGAGGTGCAGTAGAATCGCCTCCTCTGTGGTGAACTTGAGACCCGCTTTTATACAGGTGTCACTCTCCAGCCCCTCAGAATGGCCTGAATTGATTCACTCAGATCCCTCAAGGCCAGAGACATTTTAAAAACCCTGCTCCCGTGTTGTCACTGACACCTGGATTATGAGGTGTAAGTGGGATGGCTTCACCCGAGATTTTTCTATGAATTTTGGCAAGTGCTAACCCAGTGGTCCCTAAGGAGGGAGTCTTTCCCTCTCTTTGCTCATCTGGCTGTATAGTGCACAGAGCGGATGTGCCTGGTCAGCGTGGCACCACCACAAGGCTGGGTTCCCGCCAGCTAATGGCACCTTCCCAAGTGAGCCGTCTCAATGAGAGCACATTGGAGGCGCTAGCCACCCACACCCTTCCTTCAAGGCAGCTGGGCCTCACACAGCACAGAAGATGGTAATTTACAAGTCAGTCAAGGTCACCTTCCCCAGAAGGAACAGGGAGTGAGTCAGGCACTGAGGGGTGCGGACTCATCTGTCCACCCCTGCTACCTGATAATGCTTGAAAACCAAGGTCGTGGTCCAGACAACAGGTCATTTACAGCCAACTCGGTGACTCTCACTAACCCTAAGAGGAGCTCAGAAATCCCAGCTGTTAAAGCAGAGAGACACCCTGAGAGCATCAAGCACAGGCTTCGGGCTTGTAAAGCAACAGAAATTCTCTTAAGCATTCTTTTGAAATTCATACTTTGCTTTTGTTTTGTTTTTTAACCTTCTTGATATAACTATACCTGAGTGCTTCAGTCTAAATAGGAATGAAAATTGGAGAAGCCCGGGGCTCATTCTGAGAAGAATGTTGCTCAAAATGAGGGAGAACCTCGTGTATTAAGTGTTGAAGGGAAGATTTACCAAGACTATTAGGTGTTGGTGTTTCTGACCTTAGAGTTTACTCTGTTGGTTTCCTGTTTCTAAAAAGTCTTTGGTCTCCCACTGGAACCCTGTGGTCACACCCTGTGAAGTCTCACAATGCCTTGCTTCTCATTGCCAATAGCCACTGTGTCTCAGGAATGGGATTTAACAAAGGGCAGTACCTGTCCCTGGATGCGGAGGTGGACGAGGAAAACGCTCTGTCCCCAGAAGCATGCTATGAGTGCAAAATCAATGGCTACTCTAAGAAAGACGGCAGACAGAAGAGAAGCGTTCACGACCCAGAGCCCACTACCGTGAGTAACCCTGGCTTGGTTCTGTCACAAGATTTTATCCTCACGCCGTCGCGCATACTCTGCAGTAAACTTTAACGTAGGTTCCAGCCTCTGTGGACAGTTTGTTGAAAGGTCATAACTAAATTAACAGACACAATATGGCAGAGGCACGGCAAAATTAGGGGCAGTATTAACTGAAAACACAAGGACTGGGTGTGTGTGTGGGGGGGGGGGACTTTATCAGTCATAGTTTCAGATCCTATGTTTTTGTTTTTGATTTGTGCCAGAGGGAAAAACGTGTCCATCTCAGAAATAGCTATTATAAAATGATTGAGATAACAAATTATTTTGAATGTGTCCATCTGTGTTTTATACAAATGTAGTACACCAGGTTGCTTTTAATTCTCAGTAGATAAGGCAACAAGGTCTCATATTCTATGACATTTGTAAGAATAAGGATTCCTCCCATATAAGAAAACAAAATTTTTATCTCCAAGTAAAGTGTATTTTGTAAGGAACTGAAAATGTGAATTGCCTGCCCGTGGGTCTTTGCTATCAATGACATTTACCTGAGTAGTTAAAAGGTAAGGCCATGCCTACGTGGTTTGAAATGTTCCCTGACCCTCCCCACTTACTACCTGTGTTTCATGGGGCATGTTCACTTAACCTCTCTCTCCCTCAATTTCTTCACCTATAAAATGTGGATTAAAATACTTAACCTTGAAGGCTGACAAGAAGATGGTGTTGACACTGTGAAGTGCCCAGAACAGTGCCAGACATGTTAGTAAATGTCACCAGGTGTTATTACCTGGTTGGTATCCACAGATGATGATTTGCCCAAAGATCAGGGCTAGCACCACCTTCTTCAGTTAACATTACTGCAAAATTCCCCCACCAAAGAAAACAACTGACTGGCTGTGTGAGTTAGAGGACTTGTTTCAGTTTTCTGATCTGAAACTGTTTGTTTCTGAACTTCAGAAACTTTCCTTACCTGTAAGACTAGATTTCTCTAGACGAAATGTCTTTGGTTCTATTTTATAATAAACAAGCCAGTGTTACATTTACCTTAAGTTGACGGAGGTACCTAACTGATGTTTAAATATTCATCCGGTGCTCCTAACCAAAAATCCAGAAATTTTGCTTATTAAAACTTCCCACAGTGGTAATGGGCACAGGATTCTGTCTGATCACTGATGGGCCCTTCTGCAGCACCAGAGCCCATTTCTTAAAGGCATCAACTCAGAGCTTTAGATTTTTCCAGTATTACTAAAATAGAATTCTAAAACTTCCCATCCTTCTGTCCAAGTGAGACTTGATTTATCTGGGCCTGGCCCCACTGGTTTGTTTTGTTTTTTGTTTTAACCAAAGCAGACTCAAACCCAAGCCCAAAACTCTGCAGGTCCCTTGGTCTGCACTAAAAACGCCGAACACCCAGTAAATGCACTGCACTCACGGTGTGGGGCCTCACAAATCACACCAAGCCTTCACAATGAAGACTGTTCTGAGGATAGTCCCTGCTGTTCGCTAATAGCTACACTTCTGATTTAGACTCCAGAAAAAAAAAATTATAATCATTTCTTAAATTATTAATCAGCATGTTATTCCACAAACTCATCAAAAAATGTTTTTAAATGTGAACGCTCTCTGTGGGCTCAGCTCAGGGCTGACAGCTCTATGGGACTGACCTTTCCCCCAGCTGACAGGAAGTCACAGCAGCCTCCTTCCTTCACAGCGCTTCTGGCGCAGGGCCTACACGGGGTGGTTGCTGGGGCTGCAGCCCCAGCAACACGTCCCTTCCCAGTCCCTCTCCTTCTGCCTCCGAATCTCTTCCCACATCCCTTCCTGCTCTTCCTCCAGGTTGAACACATCAGTCTGGAGAGCGTCGACATGGACAGCCCCATGAAAATGAAGTTCAACCTCTCGGGCCTTGGCTCAAAGGAGCACATCCTAGAACTCATGCCCGCCATCGAGCCCCTCAACAACCACATCCGCTATGTCATCTCCCAAGGGAACGACGAGGGCATCTTCCGCATCCACCAAAGAAACGGGCTCAGCTACTTGCACACGGCCAAGAAGAAGCTGGTGCCTGGCACATACACACTGGAAATCACCAGCATCCCTCTCTACAAGAAGAAGGAGCTGAAGAAACTGGAAGACCACAATGAGGATGACTACCTCGTAGGGGAGCTCGGGGAGGCTCTCAGAATGAGGCTGCAGATTCAGCTCTATTAACCCCTTACAAGACCTGGTTCCAGGCTCAAATCCCTGCACAGCCAGCCTGCAGAAGCCTCTGAGAAATCAAGGACTAATTTTAAAGATGGGGGCGGGGGGCGGGAAAGACAACTTTTATTTCTTTCCTCCCTGTCTCAGACTGCAGAATGTTGACCCTCACAGGGAGGGATAATTGAGACTCTGGTATGGCCAAAGATTTGAGTACAGAGGCAACCGTGGTTACTGTATTTTTTATATAACTTCACTTTAAAATATATTAAAAAAAAAAAACTAAAATTAAATGTTCAAGAGATCAGCATATGGCACTAAATGCACAAAAATAATGTGAGTTTTTTTTTCTTTTTTTTTTTTTTTTTTTTTTTACCTGTTAGCAGTCTGTAACACTTTGGGTATTTTGCTATAGTTGCTAATTAAAAAAAAATATAGATGTTTATTTATTTTTAATGCAGTAATATATGGAGAAATGAACAAACTATGTAAACAAAAAAGGGAAACTCACTTGTTTTTCTTTAGATTTATAAATTTGAGCTATGTCTTTTAGAGGTGCTTTTTAAAAATCCAGTAGATTCAAGAGATGTTTCCTTTGGTTTTTCTGCCAGTCGTCCAACTGGTACACATCCGATTGTTTTAAAGAAAGCCTCACAGAGCTGTATGGGCCGTGTAATCAATACTCTGAAAAGACGGAAATGCCATTAGATCCTGGATAAAGGCGATCAGAGCCACAGCAGCTCAGCGTGACGATATTTCACATCAGCAGACACACCAGGCAACGGAAGATGAGGCGCAACCACTGTAGCAAAATACCTTGACTGCTTGTGAGACCAGTAGCGTTGCAGGGCCAGACCGTACTGTATCTCCTCCTCCTAGAACCTCAAGGAAGCCCGCGTGCTCCCCACACCACCTCATTCTTACCCAGGGTGCGCCGCGCATGCGTGGCGCCGCAGGCAGCTCCGGAACTGCCGGTCCTTCGCAGAGGGACCCCTGGCGTTCTCTAGTGTTCGGTGCTGTCTTAGATTAACGGTGCATTTATTATGTTCAAGCTGTTTCAGGACTGCCATATGTGCAAACAAATCATGCAGTACAGCCAAGGAATATATGTTGTTTTGTTTTGAATCCATTTTTTTTTTTTTTTTTAGAATTTTCATTAATACTGTAGTTATACACCATATGCCTCGTTTTATCATAGCCTATTGTGTATGAAAGATGTTTGTACAATGAATTGATGTTTAGTTTGCTTTAGTCATTTTGAAAAGATCCTGTACCGGGACGTGCTAATTAAAAGGACGTCCCCGTGTACTTCTCAACCCAAGAACCTGTCCCTGGACCGGTGACCAAACCTCATATGTGAAATGGCCAGAAGCACATGCAGGCTCCGGGTTGTTCCTCTCACACCTGTGCTGACCAAAGATTCATAACCAGTTATATCCAGTTTGGGGTTTTGTTCTGTTTTGTTTTTTAATACCTAAAATAAATAAATAAATAAAAAGAAACAGTGTAAATTTGTAATCAAGTGTTTGTGAGGAAAAACTTATGGTTTTGGTTTTGTTTTTGTAGGTCTATGTACCAAATATGACACTTGTCTTGCAATAAAGCTTATTTTGGGGTAGTTTTCTGGCTGAGAGTTTTATGGGACTACAATCCCTGTTTGTGTGTGGGTGGGGGAGGGCTCGGCCAGGGCACAACTGTAGGAAGACAAGAAAATGCTGTCCAATCTGTGACACAAAGTAAGCAGGAGTGTTCAAGTGACAATTACAATGTAAAATCATATTCATGTAGAAGGCCAAACTCAAGACAGTAGGTCCTTTCCTTCTGCATAGATTCTAAGACTGCTAGAGCACGCCCCCCCCCAACACACACACACACACACACACACACACACACACACACACACAC